>NW_017731354.1:8362392-8396642 GCF_001890085.2 Hipposideros armiger
CATATAATTCACCCTTTTCAAGTGTATGACTCAATGGTTTTTAAGGTAAGTGTACAACATTGTGCAAGCATGGCTCTAAATCTGTTTTAGAGCATTTTCATCACCCAGCATGACCCCTTATGCACATTTACCCTAATCCCCGTTTCCCTCCACCCCTGCAGACAGCCACTGTCTACGTTCTGCTGTCTTTGCAGCTTTGCCGTCTCTGGATATGCCATCTAAGCGGAAGCATACAATATAGGGTCTTGTCTGCCTGGCTTCGTTCGCTGAGCATGATGTGTTTGAGATTTAGCCATGTTGTAGTTCTTACCCCAGCGCGTTCCTTTTTATTGCTAAATGGTATTCCGACTGGGATTGTGTTTCAAGCAGTGACAGGACTCCATTGGAGGGTCTGGAACTGAGGAGAGACTTACCAGGATGGTGCCTGGCTTTATCTCAGGGAAGCACGGCTCCCAGCAGAGTGAGCCCATGGCTTTGGTCTGGGTGAAGATGGGCTGCTTCGGCCACTTGGGGGTTATTGCCTTGGACAAGTCATTTCACCTTTTGAGTCTTAATTTTCTCATTTTTTTTATTGTTTAGTTTTTATTGCGGTAATATATATATATATATATATATATCATAAAAATTACCATTTTAACCATTTTTAAGCGTACATTTCAGAGGCATTAAGTACATACATTCACAATGATGTGCAGCCATCGCCACCATCCATCTCCAGGACTCTTTCATCTCCCCAAACTGAAACTCTGACCCCATTAAACACTAACTCCCCATTTCCCCTCCCCCCCCCAACCCCTGGCCACCACCCTTCTACTTTCTGTCTCTATGGAGCTCGCTACTCCAGATACTTCCTGTAAGTGGAATCAGACAATATTTGCCTTTTTGTGACTGGCTTATTTCATTTAACGTAATGTTTTCAAGGTTCATCCATGTTATAGCCTGTGTCAGAATTTCATTCCTTTTTAGGGCTGTCCAATGGTTCATGTGCTCTACTAGTTTTTATTAATCATTCTGAAGTGTATACAGAGCTCACATTTATTTCAGTGTTAAAATTAGCATTTTGGGTCTTTATTTAGAAGTTTGTTGATGATTTTTGTGATCAGAAATGTGCCGTAGGAACTCAACTCTTATTTCTATCTGTTAGCCTGTAGTCAAATTCATTTTGTTTTATGTCGTTTAAAGTCACAGTTAAGCAACAACTTACTCTACTGCCTTTTTTTTTTTTTAATCTGTCAATAGATTTGCATCCGTCAATGGATGTTTTTGGGCTGTTTCTACCTTTTGGCTATTATGAATAATGCTGCTGTGAGCATGGGTGTATGCATTGTTTTTAGAATGGGGATGATGACAGTAACCCCCCTGACACAACTGTCATGAGGATTAAATGAAGCAATTCACATAAAGTGCTTAGCACAGGACCTGGCACACGGAAAATGCCAAGCGAACACCATTCAATGAAGACTCAATAATAATAGAGCTGTTATTATTAAAGCATTTGACAGGGAACTTTCACAGAACTGCAGACTCAAAGGGAGGGCAAAGGGACTTTTCTTCTTCTTTTTTTAAATATAAATATAGTTGCTATGATAAAAGTAATGTGACCCTACTTTTTAAAATTGAGAAGAAAAAACTCCACCCACAATCCCACCTCTTTAACTGAGCTTCATTGTGCTGCTTCACAGGGATTAAACAGGCTGCGTTACAGCGGGACAGAACCGGGGGCTGGCCTGGGGGTGGGGAAGGAACCCCACGGAAGACTCTTCCTCCAGAAGAATTATGTTAGTATTTTGCTTTCAAAAACCCAGGGCCCAGCTGGTTCAGACAAGCTGGGATGCATTTTTTTGGCTTCAGCACTGAAAGAGAGAGAAATCAAAAAAAGGAAGTATCATTTCCTTAACTACTAGGTATTAATATCCTGTTTAATTTAATTTCGGCTTTCTGCGCTGGTGAGCTCTCTTCCCTCTAACACACAGTGTCAGCCTGGCAGGGAGTTTCTGACAGTATCAAAAGAGGATTTAGCTCTGAACCCTTGCCATGAAAGCATCTCTATCTGCGCCCAGTGCAGGCTTTCAGAAGAGAGCATTGTGTCCTGTGAAGACGGTAATTGAGTGAATGAGGCCTGGCACCTGGGCCTGCACGGAGCTCTGATAAGGACATAAAGACAGGCTTAAAGGGCTTGCTTGCCAGAGGCAGAGAAGAGGGAAGCCCAGCCAACCCCTCACGGCGCTGAGCCCTCAGCCCCTGCAGCCCTGCAGAGAGGGGCCTGAAATGTTCCGCACCCCAGCACAGGGCACTGACACTCTGGGGACACAAACAGAGGCGAGTGGGGTGGGGCTGGCCCGGCTGGCTGATACGCGCTCTACTTCTTGATAAACACAGCGGTGTTCTTATGTGGCCGGCCCCCATCTAGCAAGCTGCATGAGGACAAAGATCCAGCCTTAGCCGTCTGGACTTGTGTATGTTTAGTCTTGTCTTGAAGGGCTGCGTGGGCACAGAAAGGCTGGATCGTGACCCTTGTGAATCTAAGTGGTTAATTGCCCTAGTGATTCCAAGTGTGTCCACTTGTTCTTGGTCGGGCTTCACAGCCCCGAACAGGATTGGCCATCTCTCTGAGGGCGCTGGGCCAATCACAGTGCTCTTCCCACTTTCAAGGGGAACAAACCCTTTCTGGTCCTTCCTCTGTGAACTGAAGACAATTGAACAGATAAATGGCCCCAGGGTTATTTCCTCCCCATCTATTCATCCATCCATCCATCCATCTGACTTTGGAGAAACTGTCATGCTATAGGCACTGGTGGATGACATCTTTCAATGGGCTTTTAATGGTGAAAGCTTTGGGTAAGAAGTTGAAGCTTGAATCCCTAACCAGCTGTGTGACCTTGGCTAACTCACTACTTTAGAGTTTGCCACAACTAGGACCTGGGCTAGTTAGGGGCAGGCTAACTTTTTAAACCATTGTTCCCAAATTTCAGGGGCTGAATATCATCTAAGTTTATTTCTTTTTTTTTTAATTTTATTGTTAGTTTCAGGTGTACAGAACAATGCAATAGTTACCCTTTTCACCCTTCACACAGAAACAACCCTCCTCCCCATCTACTGCCCTCCCACCCCCAATAGCATGCTTATCTATTACAATTCCATTGACTCCATTCCCACTCTCTACTCCACGTCCTGTGACTAGATGTGTATATAATTACAGTTGACATACATTATTATTCAACATCAGCTTCAGAAATACAGTGCAGTGATCAGGCCTCTACACCAACTACGAAGTGGTCTCCCTAACAAGACATGAGTCCATCTGGCCCCCTAAAAAATATTTACAACATTATTGATTATATTCCCCAGACTGTCTTTTCTATCCCTGAGGCCATATTGTAGTTACCAATTTGTATTGTCTCATCCCTTCCCCTTCTCCTTCATCCCCACCCACTCCCAACTAGCAACCATCAGTTTTTCCTGTGTCTCTGAGACTATTCCTGTTTACATTTCTCATTTGTTCATTTTTTAGAATCCACGTATAAGTGAGATCATATGGTATTTGTCTTTCTCTGACTGACTTATTTCACTTAGCATAATGTTCTCTACTTCCATCCATATTGTTGAAAATGGTACTATTTCCTTCTTCTTTATAGCTGAGTAATACTCCATTGTGTAAATGTGCCATAGTTTCTTAATCCAGTCATCTACCGATGGGCATTTTGGTTGTTTCCAAGTCTTGGCTATTGTGAATAGTGCTGCAATGAACATAGGGGTGCATATATTTTTTCGGATTAATGTCTTGGGTTTTTTTGGATAAATACCTAAGAGTGGGATTGCTGGGTCATAAGGTAGTTCCATTTCCAGTTTTTTGAAATACCTCCATACTGATTTCCATAGTGGCTAAACCAGTCTGCAGTTCCACCAACTCTGCACCAGGGTTCCCTTTTCCCTACAACCTCGCCAGCATTTGTTGTTTGTTGATTTATTGATGATAGCCTTTCTGACTGGGGTGAGGTGGTATTTCATTGTGGTTTTTATTTGCATTTCCCTAATGCTAAGTGAGGTTGAACATTTTTTCATATGCCTGTTGGCCATCTGTATGTCCTCTTTGGAGAAATGTCTCTTCATATCCTCTGCCCATTTTTTAATTGGGTTGTTTGTTTTTTTGGTGTTGAGTTGCATGAGCATTTTATATATTTTGGATATTAACCCCTTATCAGATATCTCGTTGACAAATATCTTCTCCCATTCAGTAGGCTTCCTTTTTGTTTTATTTGTGGTTTCTTTTGTTGTGAAAAATATGTTTATTTCTTATTCATGATCCAAAATAGATGTTCTTAGTTGATGGACAGGTTTCATAGTGACTCAGGGACCCAGGTCCCATCTATATTGAAACTCAGCCTTCCTCTAACCCACAAAGTCCTTTCCATGCTGCTGGTACATGAGGAAGGAGAGAAATGAGGATTAACTATGGGAGGCCTGGAAGTGGTGTACCCCACTTCTGCTCACATTCCATCAGCCAGAACCCCATCTTATGGCCACAGCTAACAGGAAGGGTGGCTGTGTGCCCAGGAAGACAAGGAGAACATGGCCATTGGGAGAGCCAACAGTCTCTGCCACTGGGCCTCCAGATGGTTTTTAATCACAAAGAAACGGTAAAATGTTAGATACCAAGAAAAAGAGGTGGGTCAAAGGCTTCCAGATGTGCCTTATTACCTCAGCAGAAAGGTAGGTGTTATCTGCATTACCTGTGACTGCTGCCAAAGGAGGAGAGCTTCAACTGTCCACACAACCAGGGACATCGGGGCTGTGTGCTCAGGAGTGGCTAGTAGAGGAGTTTTATTGACATCTGAACCCAGAAACCTTTCAGATATGACCAGGACCCCGTTCCAAAGTGGAGGCAAGAAAACCATGCTGTGACCTCTTTAAATATTTGACCCTGGGAAGAAATCGGAGGTCCGTGGTATCATCTGATCACACTCTTTTTTTGTCTGGAATTCTGATGGATAAGATTATACCTAGTCTTTTCTAAAAATATGTATAAATAAGTACAGTAATACATTGGTTTGCGAGCATAATTCATTTCGGAAGCAAACTACTCGTATTGCAAGACATCGCTCCTTTAACATGTTACAATGTATTAGAAATGTTTGCTCATCTTGTGGAATACTTGCAAACCATGTTACTCGCAATCCAAGGTTTTACTGTATTTCAAAATCATCATTATCATTGCTGCCAACATTTACTGATTCCTCACTAAGAGTTTTATATAATTATATAATTTACTTATAATCATTATCCCCATATTATGGAAACCTGTGGCAGGAAGACATTGACCTAAGATCACTCAGCTGCTAAGTGGTAGAACAGGCAGGAATGATTTGGGTGACTTTGCTTGAGCCTAATAGCATCGAAGTGTCATGGGGGCCTCAGGCCCAAGGCAAGAGTCTCCTGAAGGTCTTTCTTATGGTTGTTTAAACACTGTATCTCAGTTTTCTCATCCATACAATGGGGATGCCAGCCATTGTCCTGCCTCTTGGGGCAGCATTATTGAAAGGACCATAGGAGAGAATGGGTTCAGAAACACTTGTCCTAGTATTCAATGCCACAGGTGAACAGCATCGTTTCTTTGGGTGTGATCTTACCTGTTTACAGGACTTTTTCTTCCGTTGGCCTCAAAATTGCTAAAAAGCGTGAAGTGAGTTATTCAGCAAAGTGAGGGTCTATGACAGAACATGGTGTTCGAATGAAGTCTTTGCCTTTGAATATTAACCCCAGGAGGCTGGGGAGAGCTGGGAAGTGGAGAGCCTTCCGCCCGGTTCCTGGCAGCCTGCTCAGCTGTGCGTGCTTTTCCTGCCTGAGGAGAGACTAGCCTCACCTCCACACTCCAGATGTTTCCAGCTCCGTCGAGCCGTCATCGTCTAAAGTGAGCTGTCGGGCACCAGCTCTTCGGGTTACATGCTCCCGTGGGTTCTCGTCAACGGGCCGCGTTCCACGGCAGCGAATGCTGAAGCGACGCAAGTGTTTTTGTTTTCTCTCCTTAAAAATACAGAAACCGTCATCTGTTTTACATCTGTGTCTGGCTGCAGTCAAGCAAGAACGGGCAGAATGGGGCGGTGGGCAAGTCAGCCTCGGAAGAGGAAGAGGCACAGCCCCCTCGGCCGACAGCACACCTGTGCAGGTGTGACGGACAGACAGCTCACTGTGCAAAGAGTCTCCAGAAACGGGCATGTTTTTATTTTTCAGCGATGCTGGATGCTTTCTCTTGGAGCATTTCTGGTTCTGTCTGGTTCTCTGGAAGCAGTTAGAAGAAACAGCTGGATGTTTGAGGGAGAATGTCTAATGTGCTTCAATGTCTTTATAAAGCCGATTCACATTTAGAGAAAGGGCTGATCGGAACGGCTTCTTCCCAAACTAGCTCCGTTCTCCCTATGCAAAGAGCTTTCCTGAAATGTCCAAATGTTTATGGGGCAGATTAAACAAGCAAGAGGTCATAAAGTACAGCTGCCATTTAAATATAAGCGTCTTGGGCTCAGGCAGCTGATTATTGATAGGTGTTGAGTGCCACTTGCGAAGTCCGCAGCCGGCCTGCCTTAAATAGCTCTAAATAGTCCCAAAGAGCCATGAAGAGGTTTCTAGGATTAGATCACAGCCTGGCAAAAGCTGAGAAAGTCTGGAAAAGTCCTGGGAGGATTTTACATTTTTTTTTCTTTTGTTTCAATCTATCAGATCAAGCAGCTGATGCAAGCTTTGGATCAAATGAAACCTTTCAATAACTCATATTTTTTTTAATTACAATCAGCTGGAGGAATCCTGACTCGCAACTGGCTCAGGAGAACATTCTTGAGGGCGTTTTGAAAGCCGCACCAAGAGCAAGGCTGGTGAAGCAAATTACTGCCGTTGCTCCTTAGGCAAAGTAGGATTTGTTTTATTCCGACCTGCAGGGCGCTCAGTGAGCTAACTGGCAGACAGAGCTAACTAAATGTCTTTGTCTGCTGGGGCTGCACTAACAGAATACCATCAACTGGGTGACTTAAACAGCAGACATTTATTTCTCACAGTTCTGGAGGCTGGCAAATTCAAGTTCAAGGTGCCAGCCAATATTCGGTTCCTGGTGAGAGGTCTCTTTCTGGCTTGCAGATGGTCTCCTTGCACAGCAAAGATAGCTTTATTCCTCTTGTGTGTCTTCCTATAAGGGCGCTAATCTCATCAAGAGGCTTCCACCCTCATAACCTCCTGAAGGCCCCATCTCCAAATACTATCACATTGGCAGTTAGGGCTTCAACATATACATTTTGGGGAAAAACTTATTCTATAGCACCAGCTTACCTCTTGGGGCCATCAACACATTTAGCAAACCAAGACACCCATGCCTCCCCGAAATTACACTTGCTAGAAATGCTTCTGCTTTAAGAAGCATAAAGGAGATAAGTGTCCTAATTGTGGGTGCAGGTAACAATGTCACCCAGGAACTTTCACCCAGGAGGTCTTGCTCCACACCTGGCCCCTCATACTGTGAGCCAGGCAATGTTGGCACAGGCAGGTCTGGAACAAAATGAAGTTCCAAAGGACCAGCACGGTTTGTAGGATTCTTCCTCAACATTTATGCCATGAATGATGGGATCCGTCCTTTGGAGCTCAGGGTTGGAAATAAACTTGTCTGCACAGGTAAACTCGGTGAGAGGACTGCTAATGCCAGGTGCTTCTCTCAGCTTCTGAAATCACAGCCTTTTACTTGGCCATATTTTCAAAAGAGAAGACAGCTAATGGGAGTGAGTTCCTTGCATTAAAAATATCCTTACAGTTAACAGCACCAAACCACTTAAGTTGGCAGGAGACCAATTATTAATTAGATGAATGGCCTTTTATAAATCCCTCTGCAGCCTCTGGACAACTGAGGGGTTTACGGTCCATGCATTAGGGGATGTGGCCCCTCTGTGGTTATAATTAGCCACAGTTGCTGGCAGTTTGAGGGTCACTGCACCAAAAACAGCTGCCCTGTGGACACGTTGTCCTGTGCTACCATAGGGGTGATGGGGGAAAGCTGAAACAGGAGAGGGTGGTTTGTTCTGTTGCCCTTCTCAGCTGTGTGATCTTGGCAAAGTCCCTAGGATTTCTTTTTTTAATTCCCTCATCTGAATGCATGTTTGATACTTCTAGTTTTTACCTACCCAACCTCCATTCCCCTTTGTTTTGATAACAGCATGTTTGTTTCCCATGAGAAACCATGTCTTCCCTATGCTCAACCGTTTTGGTTTGGGGGAACTGGCTCTGCGCTTAGCTAGTGGTCATGTGACCCAGGCCTGTCCAATCAGAACAGTTCATCCTTCTAGCCCGCTGATTGGCTCCCATCTAGTCAGACGCAAAGCAGCTCAATTTGCTGGCACCACATACACAACTATGTCAGGTTCGACATGCTTTACTCTGGTGCTCAGCTTTGCTCATGTCTGTGAATGTTTATAAGTTGAAAGTTCTGAAGGTTGGTAAGTTTCTGTAATTCTTTAAAAATTGTTCAGAAGACCAGAAAAGAAACCTATTGCTTTTATAACACAAACCACAGAAAATAGAACTGCTCCAGGTCTTGGCTGGCAGGGCTGAGAAACTCCCTATATAATGGGGGAGCCTATAGGTATGTATTAGTCCCTGGCCTAGCTACTGCTGTAACATACGGCGCATGGTGCTTACTGGCTTAAAACACAGTTTAGTGTTCACCTATGTCCTATCCCAATGACAGTGAGTAGGAGAGGACTCTCTCCCCAAAGGCTTTCAGAGTCCAGGTTCTTTCCAGCTGGTAGCTCTGCCGTTGTCTGTACCTTCCAAGTCTCCCTTGGGTCTTTGCATTCTGACAGCAAGCAAGGCAACAGAAAATGTGGAGTACAGTGCTAAGGTTTGATGGGCTTCCTGGCAATGATGCACAGCAGCTCTGTCCACATCCCATTGGCAAGAACTCAGTCACATGGCCACCCTGATTACAGGGGAGCCTGGGAAATATAGTCTAGCTGGGTGCCTAGGTGGCAAAGAAAAAAGTGTAGGTAGACAGCAGCCAGCTAGCCTCTGTCATGCCCCTGTATCACAATTGTAGGTTGGCGGTCCAGCTGACAACATGTTTTATTTTTGTGAATGTGGACATCACAGGTGTGCTTTCTTTTGGGGACTTAGAGTACAAAAACAAACAACCAAAAAAAGAGAAAGAAACCCTTAAAGCTAGCCATTTCTCAGACTTTCTGGCTCCGTGAGATCTAAAATATTTAGACATTGCAGGCTTCTTGGTTCACATTGAATGTCACATTTGTCCTAAGTGATTTATTTGACATTGGTTCACAGAATTGAGGGGTCCAGGGTTGCTCTAGTCAAAACCGGGTTTTGCTTTAACTATCTGTTCTCTTGTTTATTACTGTCTTGAAATGTAGTTCCTAAGAAAGCCGGAGTTTCATATATGTCCAGTCATCTTAAGGCTCCATTCTAGTTCGATGGGTGACATTATGTGTGTTCATGAGAAAATCATTTCAAGGGCTACAAATGAGTCCTTTAGTAATACCCAGGAGTCATAATGTCTGTGACATAATGAACCTCCCTAAATTACAACCTACACTAATTAGATCACTTATTGCTACATTCCAGGCCCTGAAACAATTTGCTTAAAGTGATAGTTACCTCTAATGAAAAGATACATAACGGAAAATGTCAGCAGCCTTTTAAATCCTCCACGACTTATCAGGAGGACTGTCTAGTGCAAAGTGCTCACAGTGGAACAGCATCTTTTGTCACCACTTCCTCCTAAATTAGGCGAGTATTTTATGATCCTGTGGAAAAAGAGAGAATTCTAAAAAGGGAGTGAAAAAAAGAGAAAGAAAGAGGGGTAGTAAGAAGACTGGGTAAGGGCTAGCTGCCTCCTCCAGTCCTTTGCCTACCTTCCCTACCCCAGCACTCAGTGTAGCTGAAACACTCCCAGAATCTTACCTAGAAAGCTCTATGGTTATCAGCTACTCACAGAACGGGCTTTCCTTGAAAGCCTAGGGTCCCCGACCACCCGGCAGGGGTGAGGTTCCTTGTCCTTCCCCAATCCCTTCCCGAATGGAGTGTATTTCATGGCCACCTCCCTGATGAGGTTGGAAGGGGTCCTCCAATAGTGGGGGCTGATGGGAAACTGGTTTGGAGAGGGCTGGTTATGTGGATATGAGGTTAGCAGTCAGGTCCTCAGCAGGAACTAGGTCCGTTGGAGGAGGCCTTCAACAGGCGATATTTACAAAGATGTGGGCAGGATACAGAGAAATCCAAGGGATGACAGTGGAGCTGTTGCCACCTCTAGGCCCAAAGGGACAAGAGGAGGAAGCAGTTATTGGAAGCCGGGAGAGAGAATTGTATAGGAAGGGCCTTCTGAGCCACCCGCTAAAGCCTACAGCCTGTTCCCAGGTGCCCCACAGGGAGGGAGCTGGAGAAGACGTGCCCAGCTCACTGGCGTCTTTTCCTCTCCGCCTCCCTCTGTCCTGTTGCAGGGACCCCATTGGCCCAAGCCTCCTCTAAGCGGGGGAGAGGAGAGAGCAGGGAGGGCGTGGGAACTCTTTGTCCTGACCATTTATACCAGCCCACTGGGCCACAGAGCATGGAGAGAGAGGAACGCAGCCTTACGGGACGGGACACACAGATGTCCAGCAGTCAGGCTCTTCCTAAGGCCCCTTGGTTGGGAATCCATCTTCCCTCCCTGCCACGGCTCTGCCTCTTTTGTCCCCTAGGGCCCTGAGCTGCCACTGTCCTCTGGGTAAGCAAGGACCAGCACTCTGCTCAGCCTGGGGTCTCACCAGTCTCACCGCTGGGTTGGCTTTTCTGGGGCATCAGTGGTTGCCTGTCAGGGGCATCTAATGACACCACATTGGTACCCCCTTTCCAGATCACAGCATGAATGTGAGGTGCCCTTGAGTTTAAGGGCCCACCCTAATGGCCTGAGGGCATGTCCTGTGAGACTGGACAAGTCTCATCAGAAATAATAAGTGAAAAACCACACCCATTCAGAACGTGGGATGTTTCTGCCACACTCCTCGCTCTTGAAAAAAATCTGCAATTGAAAAGGACTTTCTGTGCCGCCTGGAACTTCTGAATTCCAGAACGCTGCTTTGGAGGCGCGGGGTTGACTGGCACATAGTAGGTGCTCAGCTGTCAGAGGAGTCTGAGCATCAGGGCCCAAAGATAGTTCTCTGAGTTTTGGGCTCTTGTTAAAACCTTCCTTGATACCACCCCTTGGGAAAGAACAGAATCCATTTTGTAACTAAACACCATTTATTTGCCTTCAGGCTTGAGGGTCAATAATAATTGTGGTAATAGCAATACCCCCCTTTTAATGCATTAGGTAATTTATTTATTTTCCCATTTGATCCTGGGAACAGATCCGTGAAGTAATGGCATGAGGAAACAAACCCTGAGGGCTTAAGGCACCTGCCCAAGGCAGCACAGCGTGGTGTTGCTGGCATCAACGGTGCAAACCAGCTCTTCCTGACACTGAAGCTGGCACTCCTCCCTGACCATTCGTGCTTTGCAGGCCCAGCTGGGGGAAAGAACAATCCAAAAGAATTATATTATTCCTGCTCTCGAGCTAAAGTTCCAGTTGAGGAGATAAGGCAAACCCTCAGGGAGGAGCTGGGGGTGCTGTAGGATTCAGACGGCAGTGTGCACGTATGTGGGTGTGGGGTGCAGGCTGCCTGCACTGCTCCAGCTGTCCTCTTTTTCTCTCCCATCCTCTGTGATGCCACTCAAGATTCACAGTCCCAGGGAAGAGTCTGATTGGTTGAGCTGGGATCATGTACACACCCACTGGGCATGGGAAAGGGGGGCATCTTGATTGGCAGTCTCACCAAGACTATACACAGTAAGAGAGAGGTAATTGGCCCAAAGGAAATCAAGTTGCTGTTATTAAAAGTAGATGAAATTTATGATTGGAGGTTGAAAAAAAATCAACAAATGGCCACTATGCAAAAGACACTGTCACATTTGTAGATTTTACCCCCACCCTCTCTCTACATCCCCACAAGGTGGGTAGAACAGGTAGCATTGTTTTCGTGGCAGAGGAGGGAAAATAGAAGCCTAGAGAGAGAAGTGACTTGCCCAGGTAACACAGAGCATCCAGCTCACTGCTGTGCCATCACCTGCCCCACCCTTGCCATCCTTCAGGCCACACAGCCTGTGCGTGCTTGCTCAGGCCACCCAAGGCCTGCTTGGCAAGGGAGGGGCTGGGGTGAGCCCCAGACAGCCAGGGACATGCCCCAGCCGCCTTAGGCTGGAGGCAGAGTGGGCCACGGGTCAGGCGGGGTGAAGGTGCCTTGTTCTAATAGTCTCACGCTGGGGATGGCAGGCACCAAGGCCCACACCACCTCCCTGGAGAATATGGGCCTCAGCTCAGCCACGGTGCCTGCTATGACTTGCTGGAGGAAGGCTCTGGAGCATGTGGGTAGGGGTAATAGTGGCTAGGGGCTCTAGAAGAGCCGTGCAGATAGGGAAGGTCTGGTTCCAGAAACCAAAAAAAAAGAAAGCAAAGCTAACCTTTCTCCATCCTGCACAATTATCAGAGGCTCTGAAATGTTGGCTTTCTAAAACCCGTGGATGGAACCTTCCAAAGTCCCTACCCATGTGAAGCAAGCAGCCTGGAGTGGGAGCTTATTTTTTCTCCTAGCTCCCACTGTGGATCAGAGGCTTCGGGAGTCCTGTTCCAGCCCTAGTTCTGCCACTTACTAGCTGTAACCTTGCGTAAGTCACAGTGCTCCTTGGAGCTCATTTGTGCAACTGCAAGATTGCCTTAAATAACACTAATAGTTACAATCATACTCATGAATAACAGGATCCTAAGTGCTTATGACAGGTGACAGCTACCTGTGTACCAAAAACTTGAGCTCCTCCTGACATAGTGGGGAGTTGCCCCTGAGAGGGAGTAACTCAGCCGGGGACTACATTTCCCAGCCCCACTGTGTGTACATGGGGGTCTGTGTTCCAATAAAACTTTATTTGCAAAAACAGGTGGTGGGCTGAATTTGGCCCACAAGCTGGAATTAGCTTCTGTGTAAGGAATGCCTGTACCTCCTTTTTCTAGATTTGCCAGTTAGTAACATTTGCTAATCACCAGTTTAGTGACACTCATTCATCCATATCTGCCACATGCAGGAATGTGGCAGGGTTCTCAATTTTACTGTTAAATTCCTCCAACCAATATTTATTGAGCTCCTCTTGTGTGCCAGGTGCTAAGTTCTTCTGGGATTTGTGAACAACGGAGACCCTCGCTCTGCCCACAAAATTACATCCCACTGGATGTGACTGTACAGATAAGCACAATGCTAGTGGAGCATGTTGGGGGGAGGGCGGGGAGCTCTAATTCAGACTAGGAGGTAAAGGGAGGGTTTCAGGGGGTGACACACACAGGGCAGGGTGACTGCTACCTCCCCTGATATTTTGAGATATGTGCTCAGGACTTGGCACACTGCCTCTTCTCCTTCCCGAGGCTAGAAGCAGAGGAGTCCAAAACCCTAGGAGATGGCATGGGTACAGGACAGTGGGATCCTGTGTCCCCAGATCATCACAGGGACAAAAGCTGCCTGCAGACTAGAAGCACCTGCCTTAAATTGTTATGTGAGTGAGAAATAAAGTCTTAATTGTGTTACGCTACTGACATTGTGGGGACTATGTGTCACAGCATCTAGCATAACCTTAGCATAACTAAGCAAGGGCTTTATGCACACCATCTCATTTGAGCCGCTCAACACGCCTATGAAACACAGACTTGAATCAGCCTAATTTTACAGATGCGGAAGCTGAGTCTCAGGGAGGTTAAGTAACCTACCTGTCCAGGCTCCACAGCTAGTAAATTAAATAGCCTGAACTCTAACCCAGAGACGTCTGTCTCCAACGTCCATGCTTTTGACCACAGCCTGTGACTCTGATTCTGATCAATACAAAACCCAGCCCTCCTTTTCAGCCCATGCAGTCTAGCCCAGAAGAAGCAGGGGACGGTCCTGTCCTGGGACTTATATTAATGGGATGAGACAGGATTTCCCCAAGGCAGGGATCCGAGGGCCAGAGGCCAGACAGGAAGGGCAGTGCTCCTGCCTCGGGGAGAGCCAGGTTTTCCAAGGGTTTGGAGACTGCAGACCTGGGCAGAGCTGCATACCCCAGACCCTGAACCCCTCCTAGGCCATGGGCGAGAGAGAGGAGGCAAGCTCCCAGTGGGAGGACCCCCAAGGTCCCTTCTCACTCCTGCTCTCTTGAAAATGTTTTTCTTTGCAGGCCAGTGAGGTACCTCTCTCTTTGTAGCCAAGATGTCCAAGGCTGACAGGCCAAAACTGCCCGCTTGCTTTTAAGTGTCAGGAGATGTAAA
Source organism: Hipposideros armiger (assembly GCF_001890085.2). Taxonomy (NCBI): domain Eukaryota; kingdom Metazoa; phylum Chordata; class Mammalia; order Chiroptera; family Hipposideridae; genus Hipposideros; species Hipposideros armiger. The sequence continues at coordinate 8,376,728 of NW_017731354.1, forward strand.
TAGTTTTAGTCTTCAGTGGTTTCTGATTGAATATCCTTTTGAAGTAATGATAGCTATAATTTAAAGCAACAGTTACCATATTTTCCTTGCTGGCTGGCCTTCTTTGAAGCACTAAGTATAAATCTGCTTAAAATCTTAAAATAGCTGTAGCTCTGTGTCAGTGTTCTACCAGGAGCCAGGGAGATTCGGCCTCTAATTGCCATCATCTGTAACCAATATCAGCAGCACAGTGGGCTCGTGACAAGGTGGCTGGGAGAATTGCTCTGACATGGACAGGAAGGTGGAGGCAGAGACATGGTCCCCCTTGGGGACCCTCGGCTTTCGTAGGAGTTCGGAAGAAACCTGTCCCGAAATTAGGACCAAATGGGCTCTGGGCTGTTAGGAGATTTTCGGGACTGTCTTTTCCAGGCCCTTTCAGGAGCCTGGATAGAAGCGAGAGGGGCCTCCTTGCAGAACAGAACTCAGAAAGTTCAAGGGTATGCAAGAAACCCGTTCCCAGCCGATAGAATTCCGAGGGCTACCTCCATGCCTGGGATAAGGTCTGATGCACTTATTTTTCATAAGATGAACGAGGGCTTTGAAGATCCTGGTGTGGCTGGCCACCAGCATGGAGTAGGGCACAGCCATTTCTGGGGCACTCCAGCAAACACATTTACCGTATGTCCCCGTGTATAAGACGCACCCTTTATCGAAAAATTTGGGGTCTAAAAACTGGGTGCGTCTTATACAGCGGTCATATGAGCACCAAAAAAAACAAGCACGAAAAAAGCGGGAAATGCAAGTTAAAAAAAATCTACAACCACTGTATAAGACGCACCCAGTTTTTAGACCCCAAATTTTTCAAAAAAGGGTGCGTCTTATACATGGGGAAATATGGTAAGTTGGCTGCTGCATTTTCATTCATTCACAAATAGTCATTCAACAAATACTTACTGCATCCCTACTGTGTGCTGCAGATCAGGAAACAAAACAGTCCGCCCTCCCCGCATTCACAGGGTTTCCAATGAGCACAATAAAGATAAGGTGGACATGATCAGTGCTAGGGAATAAAATAAAGGTGGGGAAAAGGGCGTGCTGAGGTTGCAATTTTGAATAGGCCTGCCCCCAAGAAGGTGGCATTAAATGGCACTTTCATTTCCATAAAAACTTTTCAATGGAAAGTGTACTAATATTTATCTATTTAGACATTCTAAAATGCCCTGTTGGGAAACCTTCAGAGAAGTTGACAATCTTATCTTTGAGTGTCTGGACTGTTGGTGATTTTAACTTTTTCTGTGCCTGCACTTTCTAATGTCATGATAAAGATGCATGCATTTTGGGGAAAGTGGTCATTGAATTTGGCAGTTCTTCAATAAGTTAAACATGGAATTCCTATGTGACCCAGCAATTCTACTCCTGGGTATAATATACCCAAAAGAACTGAAAATAGATGTTCAGACAAAAGCTCGCACATGAATGTTTATAGTAGGACTATTTGCCATGGCCAAAAAGTATAAAATAAACGGAGTGTCACTCAGCAATGAATAGATAAACAGCACGTGGTATATCCATACAATGGAATATGATTTGGCTGTGAAAAGGAAGAGGTGCTGATACCTGCCACAATGCAGATGAACCTTGAAAACCCTATGCCGAGTGAAAGAAGCCAGATGCAAAAAGTCACGTAGTGTATGATTCCATCACATGAAGTGTCCAGAACAGGCAAATCCACAGACACAGAAAGCAGGTTAGCAGTTGCCAGGGCTGGGTGGGACAGGGCTTAATGGCTGTAAGCTTACCTGGGAGGGTAATGAAAAGACTGGAATCGAGGCAGTGATGATGGCTGTGGAACACTGTGAACATACTCAATGTCACTGAATTGTGCGCTTTAAAATGGGTAAAATGGTAAATATTATGTCATCTGTGTTTGTCTACAATAAAGAAGACACGGCAACTGGGGGTCGGGAGGGGCAGTTACTGGAAAAACTTAGTGGCTGTATGTGCCCATGAGGGTTACCCGAAGGGTCTTTGTCAGGTGACCAAGGGGTCAGGTGCCAGGAGAGTTGGCAGAAGCCCCATTAGACAAGATCAGGCGCGTTCAGGGTGGTATGGCCGTAGGCACTGGGGCCTGGTGCCAGGCACCCCCAGAAGCACCATTAGAAAGACTCATTACTTGCAGTGATTGACTGAGCATCTTCTAGATGCCAGGCGGTGAGGGTCTGCACAATGACAGGCCCTCTCTGATAGAGCCCTGCCGGGAGCTGGCCTGGGAAGGTTGACGCGTGGGCAGAGGTGAGGAGCGGGTGCGAGGCTGCTCACGTGGGGCGGAGCTGTGGACCCCGCTGCTTCCGCCCTGGCCCCGCCATGCTTCTCTGGGCTGAGGACACAGATATCAAAGAGAGGCTAGGCAGGCGGTCGGGGAGATGACGCCAAGGGCACGATGGGAGTCAGCTGGAGGAGCTGGGCGGCTCTGGAGCCCATTAAGGGATTAGCGATTTTCCACCAACGATCTGCAGAGAGGGCAATCTGGATGCACCTAATTGAGAAAGAGCCTGTTTTCCTACAACCTGGCCTTTCCGGGCTCCCTTAGAAGAGGCTCCCATGCTTTTTAGGATGGTGGGAATCCAGGTGTTTTTACACGGAGAGGGAAAGGAGAAAGAGGGTCCCTCTTCCTTCAGTGGCTGCAGGGGGCAAGCCCTCTCCTCACGGCCGCCTCCTTGTCTTCACCTCCCTGAGAGCCCAGAAACCAGCCCCTGCAAAATCACCTCCCATGTGCACCGCTGGGACTCTGTCTATGCCCTGTGGCCCACTACGACTTTCTGAGTCATGCTTTAGAGCTGAATGCTTTCGTTCCAAAATACAACAGAGAAAGATGCAAGCAGCCTGAGGCTCCTTGCCTGCGTCTCCTGTGAGGAAGGGCCAAGGCCTGCTCCAGTCCGAGCCCCACACGTGTGGGCAGCTGCCAGCACAGCAAGGGCTTGGTACCCACTCCAGCTCCAAGAGAAGTCAGCCTGTGTTGGCATGCCCCTCCCCATTCCCCCATGTGTGCATGACGGTGCGCTAGCCAAACCTGACCACACTGTCCTGGGGCAGACCCTGCCCTCCCACCTCCAGGCCTTCACACTTCCTGTTCCTCCTCCTGGCATGCCCTCCCAAAATGCCACCTGTTGAAATCTTAGCCATCCTTACTCTCATCTCAAATGCCACCTCCTCCATGCCCTCTTCCTCCAAGTGTCTTCTTGCCCCGTGTGCACGGTGGGTCCAGCACTCCCCTACGGGTGTCAGTTGGCCAAGTACAGACTTCATCTGTGTTATCCTCTGAGCTTAACCGAACCCACCAAAGCTCATGGTTTAGAGCATGGCCTGGGGTTCAGTCCAGACTCACCGTGGACAGATCGCTTCACCTCTCCACACCTTGGTTCTCTCACCTGTGAAGTGGAGATTAGAATAATGATAGTCCCTACCTACAACACAGGCTTCTGCAGAGGATTAAGTAAGAAGGTGTAGCCAAAGCAGGGTCGGGACTGGGGTGAGACAAATGAGGTCCCTGAGTGCAAAGCGTAAGGAGGCGCTCACGGGATCCTGAGGTGCAAGCTCCTGTCTCGCCTCACCCTGACCGTGGCGCACAGCATGATGGGCAGCCTAGAGGATTGCTTGTGACACTGGCGAATGCACGGACATTCAGACACACGCGCACTTACAGCTCCACCTGTGTGTGTGAGTGTGAGTGTGCCTGTATGTGTGTGCGTGTGTGTGTGTGTATGTGTAGTATATGTCCACAAGTACACGCTTCTGTATGTACATTTATAGGTGCATGAGAAGTGCCTGCAAAAATATACTGTCTTCAGTGACTTCAGAATTGGAACCAGGGCATTATGCCCTTATGATCTTTAGTTTCGTTTGAGTTTTGTGCACATTTATATTACTTTTGTAATTCAAAATAAAACATTTTTAACAATCCAGTGAAGCAGTTGACCTGGGATGGAATTTTCGCTCTACCATTTACTGGCTATGTGATCTTGGCACAGTGTTTCAATTTCTCTGAGTGTCGGTTTCCTCACTGTGAAAAAGGAGATGATGGTAGTAGTCACCTCACAGGATATTACGAGGGTTACACAAGGTAACAGCCTGTTTTTCTAGTCTGTAAGTTTTTCTCTTTGGGGTCCGGAACCTCACTGGTGTTCAGTAAATACTTGTTGAGTTGAACTGTACTGTCTCAAGCTTAATGGGTGACACTGTTCGCTTCCTGGTGCCCTTGCCAGGATGGAGTGACCATGTGGCTTTAGTGTGGTGAGAATGTGAACGGCAGCTTGTGTGAGGCTCTTGGATTAGCTTCTAAGAGAGACTTGGTCATCTTTGCAGGAGAAGTAAGCCAGGGCTCCCCAGCCAGACTGGAGAAGTGTCGGGGCCACACCACGGGCTCTCCATGCCTGGGAGACCTGCCGACTTCTGATTTAATAAACGGATGGAACCAAACCAGGCCAGGATTCTAGAGGTTGGTAAGCTGGAGTAGGTGTCTCCAGCACCCTCAGCCTGGAGGTTTGTAGCTTGGTGTTAGGGAAGAGTGAAGACTAGGGATTGGGTGGACATATTCTTCATCTCTCTGAGCCTCAATTTCCCCTCTGTAAAATGGGGCAATTTCTGTCTTGTTGCGGTGGATATTAAATGCAATGCCAGGTGTAAAGCACCTGGCACATAATAGACCCCTCAAAATCTTTGTCTCCTCACTTCTCCGTTTGTGCTTGATAGAGAAGATAGGGGCAATTGTCTTGGCATGCTCAAGTATTCTGCCTCCTTACACTGGGGCATTTCAGGTCAACAAATATAAACTAATTGATTAATCTATTTGCCAAATACTTACTGAGCTCATGCTATGTGTTGGGCACCATGCTAGGTGCCAGGGATTCAGGGATGAGAAAGAAGACACTGGCCACCCTCCCAGACTTAGCATCTAGTGGGGAGGCAGACAGTGGTCAGACAGCCAACAATGAATCACATGGTTACAGCCGCACTATGACTCCGAAGGGACAGAATGATGCAGTGTGAGGACCCCCATAGAGGTTCTGGGGACTCAGAGAGGATCCCGTGGAAGAGGTGGTTTTGAGCTAAGAACTGAGGGAGGGGTTGGCATTAACCCAGCAAAGACGGTGGCTGGAGAGTGAGGGGTTAACTTCAGGCCAGGGGAACAGCTTGAGAAGGGATTGTTGAGGAAGTGGAAGAGGACTGACACATGACAAGCTGGAGCAGAAAGAGGATGGGATGGAAGGGCAAGTAAGGTCAGGCTGGGGCAGAGGACAGTGAGGTCCTGGAAACTCCACTAGGTGGATCTTCTACCCCCATGGGCAAAAAGAGACCAGTGAAAATTAAAGAGGTGAGAGATATGATCAGATCTGTGGTTTAAGAAGATCTCTCTTCAATCCAGGACATTTCAAAGTGGACCAGATATTATGTATCAGTGGTCAGCCAACTTTCCGTAAGGGCAAGAGAGTAAATGTTTTAGGTTTTGTGGACGGTATGGTCTTCGTCACAATTGCTCAACTCTGCTCTTACAACTTGAAGCAGCCATAGGCAATAAGGAAACGAGTCCGTGTGACTGTGTTCCAATAGAACTTTATTTACAGAAACAGGCAGAGGGTAAGATTTGGCCCACGAGCTGTAGTTTGCCACCACCTTTTATACGATGGTGTTAATTTTGTCAGTGATAATGACATTGAAGTTATGGTTTTTTAAAGTGCTGATCTGTTAGGGATATATACTGTAGAAATGATGGGTGACATGATATGAAGTTTGAGATTTTTTCCCCCCCTAATCTCCAGTAAAACCAAGGGGATAAACAGATGAAACAAGATTGACAAAATGCTGATAACTGTTGAAGATGGGTGATGGATAATGGAGGTTCATCAAAACATTCTCTCTGCTTTTGTTTTTTAAAAATGTTTCTGGTGTGTGTGAGAACATTTCCACGATGAAAAGTTGTAAAGCCCCCTCCATATCTTTTAAAGCAAAATGGAGAAATGGACTGTTGGGGGACAGAGGGACATCTACCCTGTGTGTGAGGCCCAATGAAGGCAGACAGAGATAGGCAAGGCCTGGCCCTCAGCCTCCAAAAGGTGACCGGATGCGTGATGAAGGACTCCGCTGAGAAGGGCAGCTGGGGGTGTGGCTGGTGGTGGAGGAAATGTGTTTGAGCTAAGATTTCATGATGATGGTGGGTGGAGATGTGTGATGAAGCCATAACCCCACCACAGCAGGGGGCCTGGGATGGCCGACACAGTGCATCAGGGCTGCTGGAAGGCCAAGGGAGCCCTCATGGCAGAGTCTGTGAAGGGAGGCCTTGCCCTGCAGGGGTGAAGCACTCGGCCCCTGGCGCCATGTTGCCCAACCTCAAATCCTCTTACCACCATTTACCAAATGTAAGGCCTTAGACAAGTCACTTATCCTCTCTGTGCTTCCATTTCTCTGTCTTCACAGTGGGGATAAGACTATTAGAACAAAGAACATGCTTAATGAATGGCATCCACTGTGGTGCTGCTGCTTGCACAGGAGAATGACAAGAAGCATGTCTGTGTGCTGAAAAATCCCTCTAGTTGCAGGGATAAGATGAATTATGGAGAAATCAGGGCAGGGAGGTGCGTAAGGGGCAAGAAGCCAGGTTAGTCATAATAGGAAGGAGCAGGGTGTGAAGGGTGGAAAGACATAACAGGGATAAAATGCAGTGAACTTGGCAATTGAGTAGATGGAGGGGCCTAGGCTGTGGGGGTCGGCGAGGAGTGAGGGGTCATAAGAGTGTGGTGGGGAAGAGTGCAGAGCGTAGACACTTTCCTGGAGCCCGGGAGAAGAGTGGTGTTAGGGGGGAGGGCTGTTCTGGAATGAAATTGGGTTGGGCATGTAGAGTTTGAGGTTACCGTGGGAATCAGATTGAAATCCTAAAGAGATTGAGGGTGTGGCCCTAGTTCAAGGTAATTGATGTAAGCTTTCCTGTCACCTTCAAAATAGGTTCCTGCTTTGTGCATCCTGATCCCTTAGAACTGGTTATTTAGATGGATTGTCATGTGAACACCTCGGTGGCCTCTTCCTAAAGATAGTGTAAGGGATTACGGTTGCCTCTCTTACAAGTAAGGACGTTGTTTCCCAAAATATATTTCCCCATTGGGTGTTCTAGGGAAGTAATATTTTGGGGTCAAGTAAGTTTGGGAGGCATTCAGTTAAACAAAAAAGTAAATGTGTTTCTTTAATGCAGGATTTATCAGGGCTTCCAACGGGCTCCTGTGTTTTGTGCCCTCTGGAGAGGAGCGTGGCATGTAATATTTATCACACGTATCTTCCCGCAGAAGTATTTATTTATTTGGCCAGGTAGGCAACACTGAAAGCTAAGCATCGGGACCCAGGGGTGCAGAGACCTTTGAGTTTGCAGTGTATTGGAGCAGAGCTTCACACACTTTACACTGTGCGTGTGTGACTGTGGAGCCTGCATTTCAAACACCATCCCAGGAGATGCCAGCCAGCAATGCTGGTCCACAGACCAGGCTTTAAGAAGGAAGGTCTTAGAAGACCACCTTCCTCAACGGACCGGCCCCTGAGGGGATGCCAGGGGAATTCAGGCCAGAGCCGGGCAGTTAGAGCTTTATCAGCGCCGTTATTAGGGGTCCCCCTCCCCTTATGCATCCCTAGAGCCGGAAGCGTAGTTGCTCACAGGTTAACAGTTGCCTTCCTGTCTAGAGCAGGAAGTAGCCAGGGAGCCGTGGAAATCCACACAGGCCGCCAGCAGAAAGGAGCGGGAGAGCGGCCTGCGCGACTCCCCAGCCATCTGAAGGAGAAGCACCTGAAACGGAACGCTCACTGCCCACAGACCCTGCCGCGGAGCCGCGGCGTGGGCACGTGCTGCTGCGGCACCCGGTTGGCATCCCAGCTCATGGCTGGGACGATCCAACAGGTCAGCCCTGTGTGTGTAAAACAGTTCTTTCAAAACTGCCAAATCATCTTAATTAGATTGAACAGTCCTCCAATCCCTTATTTAGAATGGAATGTGGGGCCCAAGCTCTGCTTTCCTTTAACATGGGGACGGGGGAATGAAAATAAACTTTGGTTTTACTGTGGCTGAGAAGCAAAGGGTGTGTGTGCACGCATGTGCATGTGTGGCGCACGCACGCATGTGCCTGGATTTCAACCAGTGATGCTCTGTGCCCGTGGCTGTCATGGACGTGAGCAGGCCTCCTGCAGAGTGCGGCTCCTGGGACCCTGCAGGAGGCCCACACCAGCGGATGCCTGCCCTACGCCCTCCCATCCAAGCCCCGCTTTTGAGCCTTTGAAAGGCCTTCTGCCAAAGGGCTTGAATGTTTGAGACTCTAGGTTTGGGTTATATACCACTAGGTTTGGATCCCAGCTCTGCAGTTTACTGGACCTGTGACCTTGGACAAGCCTCTTCACCTCTCCAAATCTCAGTTTGGTCCAGTAAAAGGGGATAGCAGTTGCTTCCCACGCCCGTGGGGTGGTTGTAAGGATGAGATAACATAATGCATGTAAAGTGTAGGAACACAGTTGGTGCTCAAAAAATGGTGACCTTTTTTTTTTCTTTTTCTTTTTTCTTTTTTTTTTTTTGGCTTATCCAAGAATCTAATGAGTAAGAGCTAATGAGCTTTTCACACGTTTGTTTTACGGGCGTGAGCACTTTCTGATACTTTAAGCATTCAGAACAGAGCTTTTATTGGCTTCTCAAAACACCCTGGGGGGTAAGGGAGGGATGTTTCCAGAGGTTGAGACGTGTCCAGGCTGCACGTCCAGTGGTCACTGGGACGATACTAAATTATAGGTTGACATCCCTGGAGTCCTGAGTACAAGGAAAGTGATATTCCTTAATGAGCAATGCCTTGGGGACAAAACTCCTTAAGACCCAGCGTGTTGAAACATGAGAAAAGAAACCTAAAATGCTCTCCAACGTTTTGATGTGAAGTGGCCTCTTTCAGCCCCCGAGGCCATCTTGCTCCGGTCCTAGTAGTGAGGGGGTAACAGGCTCAACTGTAAGGAGAGTGGAGTCCCTTCCTTGTGGATTTCTACCCGGGTCTCTCTGGGGACGCCCGCCGCTCGGCCTCCCTGGGGACAGTGCTTGCCCTCTGCCTCCTCTAATCCTCCACCCGGGTAGAGGAAGATCGGAACTAGACATTGACGCCTGGGGGAGGCCTGACCGAGAGCCTTCATGCTAAATGAGGTGATAGTAACTGTTAGTGATAATAACCACTTTGCCGGAGCTTTAATCCATCATTTCATTTTTTCCACACGCTCCAAGGTAGAGAGCAGTTTGTGGATGAGAAAACCGGACCCAGGGAGGGGAGGTGACTTTAGGGCGGTCACACATGAAGCTGGGCTGTAAACTCAGCTGCATCAGGACTCCAGATCCTCAGGGGTTTTCACCATGCCACCCGGGCACGTCCCCTTTGCCTTGTCCCAATGCACAAGTTCAAGGGCTCAGTCTCAGCTCCTCCCAGATGCACCTCACCCCTCCCCAGCATTCTGCTCCCGAACTCACACCTAAGCGCTGCCTCTCCTGGCACACCTGACATCATTCAGTTTGCACTTAATGCTGCTTCATATGACAGTCCCCAGCCCCCTGGGATGAACCGGGGCACTTTTTAAAGTCTCCTGATACATTGGCTTCCCTGGGTAACATTGAACACGTTGTTACTTTCACCTTATGTGAAAGACAGTGAGTGGTATCTGGCTTCTGGGCTCATCTCCTGTGCTTGTTGAAGGGTCACTGTATTTCCTCTTCTCATGAAAACACCTGACCCTCCCGGTGCTCAGGTAACAGGGTGGTCCCCAGTGGCTGCTTCCTCCAGGGCACTCCTGGTCCCCAAGAGGGGAGGGCCTTGTGCTGGCTCAGTGCTATGAGAATGCTCCTAAATTTGTCCCAAACTACTCTAGGGAGAGAGGTGGCTTTTTTTTGTTCACACGTGTTAGTGAAAGATTTACTGGTTGTATAGTAGAAAGGAGGGCTGAAAATTTCATTGTAGTAACATGAGGAGGTAGAGGTTGCTTGTCTCCTAGCCAACACCCATTCTCCCCTTATTTCTTATCAATAGAACCCTAAGCACTGAGGATAGTAGTGTGGCCAGCTATCAGGCTATTTCCCCCCAACCTCCCTTGTAGCTAGCAACATGGCTTCATTCTGGCCAACGAGATACAAGCTGGAGTTGTTGGGAGAGGCTTCCAGGATGTCTCCATAAAAGAATGACCAATGAGGAAGGCTTATTTTTGCCCTCACTTCCTTCTCGTCCCTGGGGTGTAGATGTGATGGTGGGAGCATCAGCAGCTATTTTAGATCATGAGGCAACTGTGAGGAGGGAAGCAACATACTAAGAATGGAAGACTAGAGTAACAGAAGGAGCCTGGGTCCCTGATGACCGTGGAGCCACCGTGCCCACCCTGGACTGCTTACCTCTGGTCTTCTTTCATGTATACAGCAACAACCCATTATATATTTCTGTTATTTAGGGTTTTCTACTATATGCAGCCAGATCTCATTCCTACAGATACGTAACATTTAAGAGTGGATGGCATTCCACTAATGGAAAATGGGTATGCACAAGGTTATTCATTGCTGCAGTGTTTGTAGTTGCACAATTTGGAAACAATCTGAATACCCACACACATGACATTAGTTGAATAATTGTGATGCAGCCACACAGTGGAGCCCTGGGCAGCTGTGCAAGCAAATGAGGGTGATATCTTTGGACTTATGTGGGGGCAATTTCCATGACATATTGTTAGAGCAGGATGCTACTTTTTGTGCAGAAAAGGAGGAGGGAAACGAAATATACAAGGATTTGCTCATTTGAGCGCACGCACAAAAAAATAGCTAGAAGGATAAAACAGAAACGAGTAAGTTTGGCTAGTTACAGGAAGTGGGTGGGAATGGGTTGAAAGAAGAGGAAGAATGGTAGGGAGTGACACTTCTATAGTATGTTTTCTTATCCAGTTCTGACTTTTGAAACCATGTTAACGTTTCATGTACTCAAAAAAAAAAAAAGGAATAAAATCAACAGGGTTGGGGGGAATTCTTACAATGAAATACAAGTAAAAACGAATGAACCAAACTATATTTCAAATGAAACACTCAAGCACAGTGACAGGCAAGGTTGGGGAGCGCTGACCCCAGCGATTTTACAACACAATGTGTGGATGAAAGATGAAGGCACCCTGCATGATTCTTAAACTCTAGATGGTTTCTTTTTTGCAGATGTATAGGTTAGCAATTCGGAAAACACTGTGTATTTTGGAGTTGAGCAAATAAGTAAATATATTGTGCATAATGGGAGCCAGATTTTTTGCTGACAGAGAAGGGAGTTTCATATATGGAAGCAGAAGGATCTGATGAGCTCTGCAGTGTTGGATTAGAATGGGAGATATCCATGGTTATTCGTATATGTGTGTGTGTACATATGTACTTGTATCTACATACCTACACATGTATATATGGTTTATATATGCTTATGTATATGTACTAGTATAAATTTATATTTATATATAGATATATTTACATAGCTATTACTTGCATAAATACAGAAATATATGTTTATGAGATTATATAAATATAGCTATATCTATGTATTTATACAAGTATAAGATATATATATATATATATATATATATATATATATATATATATTTCTGTTGAGAGAGAGCGAAATCTAGTAAAATGTTTACATTTGGGGCATCTGGGTGAAGGGTTTATGGGAATCTTTGGTACAAGCCTTGCAATTTTTCTGTCAGTCTGAAGGTATGTCAAATAAAATAGAACTGAAAGAAAGAAACCAAAGTGGGCAGCTCATTCGACTCACTGCTGGGGCTTGAACCCAAACCCCTGGCCCCAGCTGGTGTTCCTTCTGGCCCCTCAGCCCTGTCTTCCTTCTCAGGGTGCCTACAGAGAAATCTCAGGTGAAGGTCACGTGGACAGATGGGTTTCCTACACCCCTCCTCATTCATCTATGGGGAGGGTCCCTGGCAGGGACATGGGGAGAAGGAAAACAGGAGGAGAGGGTGCCCTCCGCGGGGCTGCGACCACATCTCCAGGAGCTTTGGCTGCTGATGGCGCACTAGATGTGAGAGGTCTGTCTGGGTCCTGGTGTGGGCCGGGGGAGAGGGCCTGGCACAGCCCGTGAGGGTCTTCTGTGTGCATTCACCATCCCCCTCCCCCACTGCTCCTCCTTTCTTCTCTAAACATGTGCAGGAAGACTTCTTTCAATGCCATATATATCTCGCCCCCTGTTTATTTTCTCTCTGCATCGCAGGTGGGGCTGTTTCTCTCCTACTCATCTGGTACTCCCAGTTGTTGCTTTTCAAGAGTTTCAACAGTAATTCAGTGCAATGGCCAGAGAAAGGAAGGGCAGAGCTTACCCCCTCCATGGCCACCCCTCCCCTCTTAAATTGTGAAGGTCCTGCTTTTGAAGCCTAGGTGATTCGGTTTGGCAATGGTGCGGGCGGAACTCGGTTCACAACGTTGCCCCTGGGAACTCAGTTCCCCATCTGCAAAGTGGGCTGCATGGTGGCAGTGACCTTATTGAGTGGTTTTGAGGATTCAATGAGATAAATGTATTCTAGTGCTCAACAAATGTTAGCGAGTCGCAGTAGCTGATGGCAGGGGATCTGTGCAGCGGTACTAAAGATGAACCGTTCAGAAGGCCGCGTGGCTTTCCTGAACCCCAACGCATCTTCCCTGGAATTATGTTTGACTGGCAAGTGCATTTGATAGGTTTGATGGCCCTCTAGAAAAGACATGGGTTTAATCTGCCTGGAGAATAACCTCCCCCGGGTCTTTCCCACATGGTGCAGAGCTCAGGGCTCCGCACCCGGGCCTGGGTGTGTGTCGCCGAAGCCTCCGTCTTCCCAGGACACAGAACTGCATCACTGTGCTTTAATTTTCCAGACGCACCTTCTCCCACTGTCCTGCCTTGGTTAGTGTTAGGCGGCAGCAGTCTGCTGGTGTGGAGGAAAATAGACCACGTTTCGTTCATCCATTCATTAGCCGGTGAACATTTGGGTTGTTTCCACTTTTTTGGCTCTTATTAATGATTCTGCAGTGAACATTCGAGTACAAGCTTTTGTGCGGAAGTCTGTTATCTCTCTAGGAGTGAACTTGCTGGGTCATATAGATACTCTGTTTAGCTTTTTGAACAACTCAAACTGTTTTTCAAAGGAATCATACCTACCATGTTACACTCCCACCAACAGTGTGTTAAGGTTACAATTTCTCCAGCACTTGCTATTGTCCATCTTTTTTGTTTTAGCCATCCTGATGGATGTGACGTGGTATGTCATTGTGGTTTTGACTTGCATTTCTCTCATGTCTAATCATATTGAGCACTTTTTAATGTGCTTATTGGTCATTTGTGTATCATTTTTGGAGAAATGTCTATTCAGACCCTAGGCCCATTTTCAAATTGGGTTGTCTTTTATTATTGATTTGAAATATTTTTATGTACTCTAGATATAATTCTCTTATATTAAATATGTAATTTACAAATATTTCTCCCCATACTGTTGACTATATTTTCACCTTCTTGCTGGTGTCCTTTGTAACACACAGTTTTATATTTTGACAAAGTTTAACTTATCTATTTTTTTTCTTTTGTTGCCTGTGTTTTTGGTGTCATGCCTAAGAAGGCTTTTTAACTTACTCAAGGTCACAAAAACTTATGCTTGTATTTTCTTCTAAGAGTTTTGTAGTTTTAGCTCTTACAGTTAAGTCTATGATACATTTTGAGTTAGTTTTTGTGTATGGAATGACGAAGGGACCCAACTTCGTCCTTTTGTTATACGGATATCCACTTGTCTCCATTTTTCAAGTACAGGCGCAGTTTCATGCCATTTGGTAAATAGTGTCACCTCTTTTGCTCTGACCCTTCCCTGAGGCCTCCTGGACACCCCCATGACTCATAAACTGACCTGTCCATGTCTGGCACAGCAGGAGGCCTCAGGACCCCCCCTAGTTCTGATGCCAGTGAGGTCCCAGTTGTTAAACATTTTGAATGTCACAGCTACGTGTTGGTGTGTGTTATGATGCATTCTCAGGGTTGGAGATACTGATATCAATTCAAAGATGTCTCCTAGCTCGCCGTTGATAATCATGTATTGTGTCTTGACGGGGTGTTGCTGGAGTTAAGAGAAATGCCAGCTTTTCTGTCATTATCACACGAGTGAGGACTAGAACAAGAGTGGACCCTGACCCAAAATGAGCTTGGCAGGTGTGTGAAAGTCTGTGAACCAAAGGTCTCAGAGATGGCAAGGAGAGGAAATTCCACTGTGTTTTCTCCACAGGCGAACTTGTAGCCCCCATCACACCATCGTGCTCCCATCACCAGGTCCCATCTGAGGACAAGGGAGAGTACTGGAGCAGGACCTCCTCGGCCTCCCTCTAGGGGAGATTGCCTGATTCTCCCTTTGTAGAGTGAGTCTGACTCTCTACCATTTTGCTGGATGGAAGAACAGGTCTCTGAAATGGTTGAATAGTCAAAACAACTGCCTTAAAAGTCTCTAGTTTGCAGAGACTTGGTGCCTTGTGCCTCCTGAGTCCGCCCATCCATCGGAAGGGCCCTGCCTCTGCCAACCCTCTGGCCCCTCCCTTCCCCCACCCTCCCTGTTCAGCCCCTCTCTGCTGCAGTGTCTTCCTTCCATGTTTCTGGATAATTGTATTTTTGGCAATGGCCCTTCTGCGTGCTGTGGGACAAGCGGTCAAGCCTGTGGCCTTTTCCCAAGTACTATTTCCAGGTGGGCCGTGCCATCCTGTTCTGCTGTATCCCGGGACACAGAAGGCCAGCAGGACAGACCCTGGTGTGGAAACCTCCTGGCCTGACTGTTAGGTGAGCAATAAAGGAGTGTCTTAGGAGAGTCAGTGAGAGTATATGACAGGGCACCCAGCCCCAACCTCACTGACTGACCTTATAAATGGTCCCAACTGCACCTTAATATTTAGGTGGTCAAGAGCAACGGGGTGATATATTTAGTATGCTTGCGTATGGCCAGGAAAAGACACAGGACAACAAAAAATGGCCGCTGCCTTCCAGCTACACTCTCTTGCTGCCTCTGCGTAGGAAAACACGATGACAAGTCCCTGTCACGTGGCAAACGCAAACAAAGGGTAATGCACTCTCTTTATAATGACTACACTCTAGAATTGAATTTAGTTAATATATTTGCTAATCATGAAAATATTTTTACACACCTATAATATTTAATACTTCTTATTTTATAAAATATTTGCAAGTTGTTTTCCCAACAATCAAAAAGATGTTTTTAGGAAAAGCCTGATTTTATTGCTGAATTCCAAAGCAGCGGTGAATTCCATGAATGGGTGCTGAGTGCTCACCAATACCAGGCCCTAGGATGCACCTGGTACTGTGATAATTCTCAACCCAAAGATGCCCCGCCCCCCACCCCACCCCCCAAGCTCACATTCAAGCGTAAAAGGGGATGAGAGATAGAGGGACAATGAAGAAAAGGGGAAACGTCAAGTTCTAAAGTTCTATTGACTTTAAGACAAATGTGGGTCACCAGGAGTCTTCCAGGCCAGCCCCGTCCTTCTGTTCTTTGTCACCCTCCCATACCATTGGAGTCCAGCTCTTGTCAACCCCATGTGCCCAAGCTTCTTGAGTCAAGGCACCAGGCCTCCATGGCACCCAGCGGTGTCCCAGAAGGTATCAAGAACACAGGATAAATAGGGGCCCTGAATTATCCTTTTTATCTGAAGATCTTTACAAGAAAAACTACCTTTATTACAAGATAAACAGGTACATATCATGGGGTATGATACAAACTCCTATCTAAGATAAAAAGTGAGGCATGAAAGAACTTGCACTCTTGTGAAAAGCTCCTTTGCATCTGACCTCAGATTTGTCACGCTGTATGTTCACTCGCTCCTTTTCTAAGGACCTTCGGGCGGGAAAGCTTGAGAAAGGGCATGACCCGTCCCCATCCCAGCATGTGCTCAGATGGAGATCCCTGGGCCTGGAAAGGCTGAGAGGTAATCTGCCTTTGATTTTGGCCTCACTTAGTTGCCATCCCCGCAGGACTGGTCTTTGGTGAAATGACGGATGACTCCCCCTTCTCACCTGCCTCCCAAACCTCTTTACAGCTCTGCCTTCCCTTGTCCTTCCTGCACCCTCTCCTACCCCTCCAGTGTACTAGACATGGATCGATTGTGTCTGCCCCGCACACTTGTCCCTCTTTCCATCATAAAAGCACCCTCACTTTCTTCAAGGAACTACCTCTTTTTTGCTACACCCCTAACCATTGTGATTGGTCCAGCAATGTACACATGACCCAAGGTGAGCCAATCAGAATGCTTCCTTGAGATTTTAGACTGAAACTACACAAGAGAAAACCATTTATTGCCCTTTGGATCATCAGCTCTAAGGCCATGGCCACAGAGTTAATGATGACTGCGTACCTGCCACCAGAAAAAGCCTGAGATAAGCAGGTTGACACTGAAGCAGAACCTAAAATGAAAAAAGAAAGTACTGATGCTTTCAGATCCATGATCTACATCATAGGGTTTTTGTGAGGATTAAATGAGTTAATACATGTGCTTAGCACATAGCCTGTGCTCAGCAAATACTAGATGTTAATATTTATTCCGCCCTTGTCTTCCCCAGTCACCTAAATCAATAGGCCCCCTTTGTAGAAAAGACTGTTTGAACTGGGTTTCTGTCTCTTGCATCCAGACTCTCAGGCTCCCAGGGACATCTTTCCTTAGGAAGAAAAGGTGCTATGTTACATCACACAGATGTGTCAGCGACTATAGCAGCCAGCCTCTAAGGTGGCCCCAATGATCCTTGCCTCTCGGTATTCATGACCTTGTATGGTCCCCTCCCATGTTGGATAGGGTTGACTTGGGTAACTACAATAGGATATTGCTGAAATGACAGTGTGGCTTCTGAAGATAGCTCGAAAAGACATTGTGTCTTCAGACTTGTTCCCTCTTGGGTCACTTGCTCTGGGGGCAGAGCTGCCATGTTGTGAGAACACTCCAGCAGCCCAGTGGACAGATTCTTGTGGTAAGGCACTGACACGTCCTGGCCACAGGTGTGTGAGTAAGCCCTTTTGTGAGTGGGTGCTCCAGTCCCAGCTAAGTCTCCAGGTGACTCTAGCCCGGGCTGACATCTTGACTGCAATGTCATAAGAAACCCCAAGCCAGAACAACCTAGCTAAGCTGCTCTTAAAATTCTGATACTCAGAAAGGGTGAGATAATAATTATTTGTTGTTTTATACCACTGGATTTGGGGGGTAATTTGTTATGTAGCAATAGATAGCTAATACAGTGTCTTAATGCTGACTCCTGACAAAGCAGGTCATTGCTTTGCATGGTATAATCTGATTTTGTTTGTGTGTTTGGCAAAAAACTTGGTCAAACAGTAACCGTCACTTAATGGGCCCTTACATGGTATCAGGTGCTGTATTAGAGGCGTCGCATATGTCATTGTCTCAGTAAAAAGTTTCCAGACCAAGCCTGTGGTGTGGTTACTGTTGTTACATTCATGGCAGTGTAATGATTTTGAGCACAGACTCTGGAGCTGGACTGCCAAATTTCTGTCCCCACCACTCCCTGGAGATGCAGCCTTGGGTGAGTCACAGCTTTCAGAGCCTCAGTTTCCTCAGCTGTAAAATGAAGAGAATAATAGTATCTACCTCATAGGATCTTGTGAAGATTGAATGAGTTAACTCATATGCTTAGTGCATCCTATCTGCTCACTAAATGCTAGAAATCATAATTTACAAAGGAAGGCATGAGGCTCAGAGCAGCCGAGCTAACTTACTCAAGGTGCCTTAGGAAGTAGTGGTGATGAAGTATGGACTCCTAGCAGCTGAGTCTCCTGGAAGCAGCGCCGTCCATTAGAAATATAACATGAGCCCTATTTGTGTCATTGAAACATTTCTAGTAACTGCGTTAAAAAAAAAAGTATAAAAATACAGGTGAAATTAATTTAAATAATATTTTTTTCTTTAACCCTATAGACCCAAAATATTATCATTTCAACATGTAACAAACATGAAATTATTGCAATACTTTACATTCTTTTTCCTTTTAATGTATTGGATCTTTGAATTCCAGTGTGTTGTGCTTACGGCATCTCCTAATTAGGACCAGCCACATTTCAAGGACTCAACAGATTGAGAGCTTCTGATTTCCCTCCATGCTAAGGCCTCCTTTGTGTCCCCAGACACACAAGTGCATATCCGTACCTGTGCCCACTTCCCCCACCCATCCCACCCCAAACTAGGTCAGGTCCTTCTTCCATGCTGTTAGCATCTTGTTCTTATTCTTCATAATCCAGCATTATTGTTGTTGTTGTTGTTAAATTATGTGTTTCCAGTAGACAGATCCAGGAGGGCTGGGACTTTGTTCACATGTGTCTCTTCGAGTGATAAATATTGTTGAATGGATGAATGAATGAATGAAAGTGAATGAGATAGTCTCCACCCTGTTCCTACTTCTAGATCTCTGTTACCTATTGGGTTGTTGAGAAAGTCATGATGCATTTTTGCAACAAAAAACATAGAAAAAATACATCATGTCTTTTCCGACAACCCAGTATTTTGTGCCCATTCAAAATGGCCGCCCTCCCTCCCTCCTCTTTTCCTCCTTTTCTTCCTCTTTTCTCTCTTTTCCTCCCTCCCCCCTTCTCCCCTTTCTTCATGAGATGTACCTGAGTTCAGTGGGCATCAGCCGTGAGGTATCCTGTAAGGAATCAGTTATTATTAATAAAGTCCTGTGTTTTCTATATGTCTCTAATTACATATATCCCTATGCTGTGAAATGTCTGGAAGGGCATGAAGGCAGAGACTGTGGCCGTGAGAAACCCGGTGTTACTCACAGCCGCCCTTGAACATGTTTCAAGGTGGAGGAAGGGGCAACATGTGTCTTCGGCCCTGGCAAAATCAACCTCAGGTTGGCGCTTGCTTGGCACCTCTTGGATTCCTTCCTTTCGGACCCGTTGTCCTTCCCACCCTCCCTCCAGCATCCTCCATCCGGCACATCCCATGGAGGTTCGACTCTCAGAGGCTGTCCCTGCCTCCATCCTGGAAGGGCCACCGATTTCACTGAGGAGCAGCCAGACCAGGACTTCTCATACTTTAAGACGCACACACACCACCCAGAGAATCAGGAAAATGCTGACTCTGATCGGGTGGATCTGGGAGGGACCTGAGAGCCCGCATTTCTAACAAGCTCCCAGGCAGATGCTGGTCCAGGGGCCACATGTTGAGCAGCAGACATCTAGAAGTAGGACAAGTCTTTCTTCTGCTAATATGGATGGTCTCTTACAACTAAATGTTGGTGTGTAACTATACCGAAAGCTCCTTTCCACCAGGACTGAAGATGAGAACAAAGTAAAGGAATGGACAGAGATCTCATCCTGTCCCGTCCTTACTTTGAAAAATAAATTCGAAGGCAACAGATTTAAGGGTATCCCTCTGACACAGCCATTCACGTGCCCTTACATCCCACTGACTTTTTGCAGTAGGAAAGGGTGGGCTGCAGTGATAGCTGGTGTGCTGGGGCCACGTGCGATCTTGGCCCACCCATGACAGGGACGGGCCCATGTGCATCAGGTAGATGGGTGGTGTGACAGGGACGGGCCCAAGTGCATCAGGTAGATGGGTGGTGTGGGAACAAAGTGGAGTCACAGCTGCAGAGCCCCCCTGCTCCCCAAATTCCGATGCACCAACAAGTGGCAGACTCCCGTATGGATGAACACTGCTTGAATGTTCTGGAGTCCGGAAGGCCTGGGTTAGCATGCTGACTCTACCTTTTTTTTTTTTAATTGGGGAATTGGGGGGATGGGAACAGTGCTGGGGAATCGGGGGAAGGGGAACAGACAAGTTGCTGTCGTTTTGTTCTTCAGTCTAGTTGTGGAGGACGTTGCTACACTGGCCCAAGTTGGCACC
>NW_017731354.1:8397027-8407594 GCF_001890085.2 Hipposideros armiger
GCTGAGCTCGGGTTCACCTGTCTATAAGTGGAGACAATAATGCCTACAGGTGTTGTCATAATGAATAAAAATAATATTTATAACTTAGTAGGTAATTATGCATGAGGCAAATTATTATGCATGATATATTGTTCTAAGCACGAATTAACTCATTTAATTCTCTCAGCAGTCTAGGCGGGCGGCAAAATTAGAACTATTCTTTCTGTTTTATGAGGGAGCAAAACTCAGAGAGGTGCAGTCAGCAGCCCAAGTTCACACAGCTAGAGAGCAGTGGCGCTGGAATTTGAACCAAGACAGTCTGATTGCAGAGCCTACCGTCTGGACCACCACCGCACCTGAGGCCTATGGTCTAGCACATATGGATGCTTCAGGGACATCTGTGGGTGTCCGGTGACTGACAATGAATGAAAGAATGAATGAGTGAGATCATTCTCAACTCCAGTGTGAGATCCAGAGAAGTTGTGTGCTCTCGCTCGCTCTCTCTCTCTCTCTCTCTCTCTCTCTCTCTCTCTCTCACTTGCATTTTAGTCATTTAAAAACAAAAGGGCTTTGGGATGGCTGAGTGGCTCAGTTGGTTAAGAGCTCACTCAAGAGTGTGAGCTCTGAGCAACAGCGGTTCGAGTCCTGGCCCGAGCTGAGCAGCCGCTGAACTGCCAACAGGTGGCAGGATGGCTCAGCTAAAAAAAAAAGGAAAATAAAAACAAAAGAGCTTTTTGAGAAGCTAACACATTCACATGGTTCAAAAGGAGCCAAAGGGATAGAGACTGAAAAATATTCCATACAAATGTATATTGTCCTCTTATTTCAGATAGTAACACACCATATGGAGTGCTCTTTCTGGGCCTTTTTTGCTCCATGGAGATTATCCCATGTCACCAGAAGAATTTTTTAACACCCCCTCGCATATCCCCGTGAGCCTTAATTTCCTCATCTGTGCCTTCCAGGAGGGTGGCTGTGAACATTAAATAAACGGCATGGAAAGTGCTTAGCATGGGGCCTATCAAATAAGCATGTACTTAACTCACATTTTATTTTATTTTATTTTATTTTAGTAACAGTATAAAGGAAGTGAGAGCTGAAATGGCCCCCACTCTGGACAGGCCACGGAGGCCAACACCTGCTCCCGAAGGTGACGAGGCTTCCTGTTGGTGTTTGTGCACAGATAATGAGCCGTTCTCCCCAAAGACAGGAAGGGAGGAAGTTAGGAGCAAACAAAAATATGGACAAAGGAAACTTCAAAGCCATTAGAAAAAACAGAAAGTGAGGCCCCCACACACCAAGCAGGCCAACTCTCCCCTTGCAGGCCTCACCAGCATTGAGGTGGACACCATCTGGCTTCAGACACTTTTCCTCAACACCCCAGCGTCAAGGCAAGCAAAGTGGGGTGGGAGGAGAGAAATACGTGGGGCTGGTTCGCAAGGAACCTCCAGATTCCATGCTACAGTGATGAATAATGTACAAAGCCCAGAACACACAGCTCTCTTGAGCCGAGCCTCTTGGTCCCCAGGTGTGAGGCAAGGGGCGGGAAAGGCTCAGCCTGCTAAATGTGTGGAGCCATGGTTTCCCGGGGCATAGCGGGAGCCCCAGGCAGCGGAGCCAGTCTGGGACCCAACCAGGTGGCCTGCCAGGCTGCCCCAGGCCTCACCCACTCTGGGCCTCAGACTGGCAAGGATGTCATGGACCCACAATCTGGGCATGAGGTGTCTGTCCTCTAGCTATCATTAATCCATTGCTCCCATCCTGGCCATCAAAATCCCATAAAAAAAATATATATATATACATATATATATTTAATATTAAAATCATAGTAACACACATTTGTATCACCGTTTAAAAGATTTTTTAAAAATTACCCCTGGAAACTCCCGCTATCTAATAATTATCAGAAAAAATAGAGAGAGGAAAGGGAAAGGAAGAGACTGAGGGGGGGGGGCAAAAAAAAAAAGAAACACAACAAAACAAAAAAAAAGAAAAGAAAGAAAGAAAAAAAGCAGCCCGCAAGAGGCTGGGCAGCTCTGCTTTGTCAGGGAGAAGAAAATAAAGAGAAATCAGCCCAGCTTCAAAGGGCGCATTTCCATAATTGCCCTGTAACTTTGGCAAAATAAATCTGAGCGGCTGAGAAAGGCACAATCTCGCAGATGAGTGCACTCCAAAGGCCCCGGAGGCCTGTGGCCCACTTGTTAGCAGCCTAGTGCAGGGGGAGAAGGCGTCATGGAATCACAGCCTTCCTGGCCGGCCCGGAGGAAGACCTTCCTCTGCCTTTGTCTCCCTCGTTTTCCTGACACACACACACTCTCATCCCCTCTCCCTTCTTCTCTCCTTTTTCTCTCTCTCCCACCCCCCTCCTCTCCCCGCCCCCCCACCACCACCACCATATGCAAGTAAATAAACACCTTTATGTGCACAGAAGGGCTGGCAGCAGTTAAGAGGTGGCAGTAATGGTGAGGCACAATCACATGAGTGAAGCTTTCATCCGTGAGAACCTTATGGTGACCTGCTCCTGATATACATATCCAGGGAGAAAGGCCCCAACTTTCCAGACACGCATCCTCTTTGGGGGTGACTCTGTCCCTGTCGCCTAAGAGGGGCCCACCTCCAACAGGCCCCACCTCTGGTGCTCGGTCATGGGCACCAGACCGAGTTGAAGCCCACTCTTTTCTCCCCCCAGGCTGGCACTGCTTCCTGGTTTTGCTCTCGGGCCCCTACTTCCCCCTTCCAGAGCCAAAGGTTTTTAAAGAACAACAACAAAACAAAACCCCACCCCACCCCACCCCACTTAGCGCCCTGCTCTAATATCACTCTCCACAAAGCTGTGGTTTCTGGGAGAAAACATCTGATTTTCTGGTGATTGCCCTCAACGCCACGGCT
Source organism: Hipposideros armiger (assembly GCF_001890085.2). Lineage (NCBI taxonomy): Eukaryota > Metazoa > Chordata > Mammalia > Chiroptera > Hipposideridae > Hipposideros > Hipposideros armiger. The sequence continues at coordinate 8,399,896 of NW_017731354.1, forward strand.
TCCCGACATCTGCGCTATTGGCATTTTAGACTGGACAAGTCTTTGTTGTGGAGGGCGGGTCTGTACCTTGTAGGACCTTCAGTGGCATCCCTGGTCTCTACCCATTAGATGCCAGTAGCACCCTTACCCAGTCATGACAACCCAAAATGTCCCCAGACATTGCCATGTGTCCTGTGAGGGGGGGGGGTCACCCAGTTGAGAGCCACCCTTAGGGCCTCTTCCAGGTCTGTCACGCTGAGGACTCACGCCTTCCAACCTGAGGAAGAGATGCCTTGTGGGGCTTCCTCTCTAGATAATCAGGGTGGCCTTTGAGGGGCTGGAGCCTCTGTTTAGAGGGGAGCAGCCGCTGCAGCAAAACTACGTTGGCCACACAATAGATGGACATTTGTACAGTGGTCAAGTTTGGCTGAGTGGATCAGATAACAGTGGTCAGTAAGGATCAGGAGGAGGTATCTGGAGAGGTTTTGGGTCCCTTTACCCCCATAATCATCTTTGGACCCACACATTTCCATTTATGCCTAATCCTAGACAATGTTGGATCTGTAAGAAAATTCAGATAAATTCATCTGACCCAATCCCTGCCATGTAGCAGATGGTGAAAGTGGGTCCTGGAGAGAGGACGAGACCTGGAGGTACCTGTAACCCCAAACACAAGTTTACACTCCTGCAGTTGCCCATTTTCATTTGACAGAGGTAGTGGGGACATGCAACCAGGAATTGCAGGATGCAGTGGACATTTCTAGAACGATACAAATAATTAGGCCCAAAGCGAGTTCCTGACAGAAACTCCCAACAAACCAGTGAAGACGTCTGATATCCAATTCCTACCCAAGCATCCAATCGCTCTCTCTAACCTTCCAGAACTCAGGCCTAAGACAGCAGTTCCTTTGGCCCTGCTGGCGCCCCTAGAGAACACCAGGCCAGTAGGGGAGGCCCTGCCCGCTCCTCAGACCTCACCTGAGGCATGTGAATGGCTGGAGCACCCCTTCCTCTCCCTGCAGTCTCTGTTGCACTAGCCCTTGCATGTTGCCTTCTGACTGGACCTCGCTTCCTCCTCCCTGTATTCCACTGAAAATAAATTCAATTGGAAACCGTGAGTGTGCCAGTCCCAGAGGTGGGCCATCACTTAGGGAGATAATTTTATTCCCTGGCCTGGCAATGCACCCCTACCTCCAGCTCCATGCAGATAATGAGGGAAGCAGTGACATACACTCTTTCCTCTGACCTAATTGATTATCCCCACACACCTTGGAGTGCTTTGCATAACCAGCCCCGACAGCAGGAACTCCTTCCAGGTGGAGTGATTGACACATTTTATTTCTAATTGAAGCTTAATCAGGACCAAGATGAGATTCCCACCTTCTCTCTCTCTGGCTTCCTTGTTTTCCCTCCTTCTCTCTCTCCCCTAGCTTCCTTTCTCCTTTTTAAATCTTAGGGCTGGACAATAAAGGATGGCAGCGGCTCCGAGGATCCCTGAGAGAAGGGAGAGGAGGGGAGGACTCAGGAAGAGGTCGGGGAGGAGGGTGAAGAACCAGTTTCCTGGTGAAATCAAAGTGCCGCAAAAGAGAGTTGTCTCCCGTTTCCTTTCTTAGCTGAAACACTGATGATGTGCTTTTTCATTTTGATTATGTTATCTTGTTGGGGTCAGTTTGGGGCCAGGAGAGGGGCCCGTGTGTTCTAAGGACAGAGAAGGTACAAACACACAGAAGGGAGCTGCTCTCGGGTTTGCCCCCACTCTCCTCTGTCACCCACACTTACTGCCCTTCCAGGGGGCAGGACTGGTCTCATCCAAGGACTATGGAATGGGGTGGGTTGAGGAGCGGATGGAAACCCAGGGTTTTCACTGGAGAGAGACCAGGGACAGGGGGTCAGACCTTTGCAAGCTCCACCTGGCCCCTCCACGCCCAGCTCCCTCTGCACAGATGTATTTCCTCCCCACTTGGTGGACGGTCAGTGTGGAGAGGGTGCCTGGCTTCTGCTATCACCCCCTGTCCCTGCTGCACCCCTGCCTGGGAATTCGTTTTCCTCGCTGGAGCTGGGTCCTGAGACGCCTTGATGCAGGCACCTTACTTTTATGGCTGACGGGAAGGGGTGGGCAGAATACTGGCGCGAGTTTGGGGAGTGGGGTCTGAGAGTCTGGAATAGAATCGGAAGCCTGGGGCTATTCACCCTCACCTACCACAGGCCAGCCCCTGACATACTTTGTCTCAGCCTCACAACCGTCCTGGAAGGTTGGCATCATTATTCCCATTTCACAGATGAGGAAATAGGGCACAGAGTCGTTAGTTATCAGCTCAGAGTTCCCCAGGAAGGGGGCGCGAACTAGGTCTGTGCTACAGTAAAGGCTGTGAGGCGCCAGCTGAGGAGCTCTCGGTGTGTTGTCTGTGTACAGATGCTCGTGCTAACCAGCGGCCTCTCAGGTCCAGGCCCAGGCTTGGGGCGCTGGACCCAGGGCCAGAGCTGAACCACAGCCTGTGCCTCTGACCACAGAAGGAGCCCAAATCCCAGGAAACAAATGAACAAAGAGTGGGGACAGGAGGGCGCTGGGAAGAGCCAGCTCCAGCTTCGGAGACTTTGCAGAGTGTCCTGGGCGTCCCCCACCTGATTCATTAGGCCGCTGAGCCCCAAGTGCTGCTCACTGACATGCGGGACCACAGACCCTCCTTCCCACTTGCCCCTGGGGCCCCGCCACACCCTGCCGGCTGCAGCCCCTGGTTGGGGTCCCCATGCAGCGTCGGCAGCTGTGCCCCCATGGATTGGGCCTTGCTGGATTCCGGCTCCCTCTGAACCTGGAAGGTGTATAATGTGACATGTGCTCTGTGGCTTCGGGTGTGCAAGCTCTTCTCAAACCTCCTCTGGGACCCGAGAGACTGTCATACTACGCCCCACTATGCGGGACAAGCCTCTGGCATCTGGCCGCCCTATACATTTACTAACTAATCATGGGGAGGGAGATACAAAAGAGGTGCCCCCAGGGTACCCCAAGGCGTCGCTTTTCAAAAATTCCCTACAATTTCAAGTTGGTCAAGGGCTGGCTGACTGAAAGAAAAAAAGGGGGGCGGAGGGGTCTCGTAGCCCTGGCCTGGCTGGAGTGGCCCTTTTGTCCTGTAGAGGGAGCTCCAGCCCCAAATTTCCCAGCTCCCTCCCCCGGCCCGCTTGCCCCGTCCAGCCTGGAGCCAGAATCCCGGATCTGTTGGGATCTGTTCAGAGCCAGAACCCCCACCACCCCACGGCGGTGCCGGAACCTCTGAATGCGGCCCTTCCAGGGAATCTTGGGAATATCCACTGGGGTGCCAAGACGCACAGATGCCTCAAGGTCCCAGGGACCCTCAACTCTCAATTCGGGCTGGGAGCAGTCACCAAGAGGAAAGGCTGAGCACCCCTAGGCTCTCTGCTCCTCTCCTGCATGTCCCCCCTACTCACAGCAACCCCACATCCTTGCTTCTATAAGGAGGAGTCTGGGAATGCAATGCGGTTGGAGGGGGGCTTGAAGCTGAGCTTGCACAACCTCTTAAATAAGACTGAGCAAACCTCAACTGTGCCTATCTAAGAATGGGGGCGGCATGGGAGGGGTGAGAACCTCTCAACTTCACTCCCCAGCCCCGCATCCGGGCTCTTCTCTAGTCTTTCTGCCCTGTCCCCAGAGGACGCCTCAGCACCGCGGGGTTGCGCCGGTGGACCCGTAGGCTGGGCCCAGTTTCCTGGCTCCTTGGAGGGAATCCTGCCGCGGCTGCCCACCTGTGTCCTCTGCCCTTTCTCTCGGGCGCCTTAAGTACTTCTCCAGCAGCACGCCCAGCCCCGCCACTTCTGCACCTCCTTGGCTTCTGCGCTCCTCAGACCACACTGTCCAGCTCCTCTCCTTTTCCAATGATTCTGGTGACTCTTCAAACATGGGGGGCGGGGGGCCAGGATGGAGTGGGGAGACAAAACAGAACAAAAACAGCCAACAGATCCGTCTGGGGGCAGACAGGAGGGTTATAGTCAAAGTGGCAACAGCTCATTTATTTAGCCAAAAATAGATACTTTCTTGTACAATTTGGTTCACACATATGTACATTTTTTCTGTATATACAAAAAAGTCAGACACGCTTATTCTCACTGAAACTCCACCCCCCCAAAATCAACCAAACAAATCAACCGAACAAACTCAGCTAATGTGGGGTACAGAAGCGACTTGGGGAGGACCCAGGGGCACTTGTTTTATTTCTTTTTATTTCTTTTTTGTTTAGTTTTCTTTTTTAGGTATTCATACACGGACATGCTTACAAGTCATAACTATACAGAGTGATTTTTTTTTTACAATTATTACAACGATTAAAAAAAATTTTTTTTAAGTACTAGGATGAGGAGAGAGCCGATAAGACCAGCGCGGCGTCCAGGTGGTTCTGGGGCCTGGAAGAGAGAGGCAGTGGTAGCGAAGTATGTGAGAGGGGCACCCCATGCTGCCTAGGACCGAGAAACCCAACCTGGGGCCCAGGTTGAGGGACAGGGAAGTGTCGCAGTGTAAAATGATGTCAGCTGTAGATGTTGGTCTTCCGGTTTAAATGCAATATGGACGGGAGGCCTCAGGACTCCAGTTAGGGGCCTGCTGGATCGGCAGGGCGCGGGTCCCACAGCGCCAGACCCTGGGCGGCGCCCGGGTTCCTAGACTAGGTCAGGACCGTTGAGCCATCTCAGGGCCCATGGGGACAAGAGCAAGTCGCAGCTGCGATTCGAGGGGTGCAAAACCCCGAGCTTGCTCCGGTGCTTTCCTTCCCGCCTGCCTGTCCCGCCATCCACCCACCTCGGGGTCTCTTACCGCCTGGGCACGGGCTGGAAAGCTGTCTTGAGTAACTTTTTCTCCACTTCCAAGGCACTACAGCGATCTAAGGGTAGCGGGTGAGAAAAAGGAGGGCCTTTAGCATGCTCCCTTCCGGCACCCAGGGCAGCAGGAGGCCAGCGCCCTGTGGGAAGCGCCCTGCACCCCGGGGGTCCTGACCGTCTCCTCCTGCCCCAGCGCGACCCCTGGAGCCCGCCCCTCCCTCCGAATCCTGCGCTCAGCAGTCACCTGTTCCGCCCTCCGGCTCCGCTGGCCGAGCGAAGGCCGTGGCGGCAGGGTGGCCCGTGGCTCCCGGCAGGCCCAGCAGGTGTGGAGGGGGCGAGCTGAGCAGGGAGAGCGGGTGCGGGCGTGGGCCAGGCGGCGGGCCCGGGAACGGCCTGTTGGTCCAAGCCGGGAACTTGCCCAGTGGCGCCGAGACTAGTCTGTGAGCCGCGGCGGCAGCGGCGGCGGCGGCGGCGGCAGGGGAGAGCTGCAAGGCTGGGGGTGCGACGGCCGCTCCGGGGGGAGAGCCCCCCGAACCCGGAGGCGAGCGGCGCGGGTTGTCCGGGCTTGTGGCTGTCTCAGCCAGGGACCAGATCTTGGGCTTTTGCAGGGCAGAGGCCGGAGGTGCTGCTGGAGCGCAGGGGTCCAGGCCCGCGGGGGGCGAGGGCGAAGACTGCGGCGCCGCGGCCACGGGTGGTGGCGCGGGGGCCAGGCTCAGGGCCGGCAGTGGACGCTCCTCCAGGCCCTCGGAGCTGTCGTCCGAGTCGCTATTCTTGGAGTCTGAAACGGGTCCCAGGCCGAGGTCGTTGTCCCTGTGAGCCGCCCCAGCCAGGGCCAGCTCAGGCCCCGCGGCTGCACCATCCAAGTTCTCCAAATCGATCTCCTCGTCCTCGTCGTCCACCAGGCCCTCAGCCCCCGCGTCCTCCTCGCCCGCCAGCTCTTCCTCCTCCAGCTCCAGGTCGCGTTTGCCGTCTTCCTCGTCGTCCTCCTCGTCTTCCTCCTCGCGCTCGCTGCCGTAAGCGTTGCCCTCCTCGTCAGTACGGCTGCGGGGCGCCCAAGTCATCTTGTTCTCCTTCTTGAGGCGCCGGCGCGCGTTGGCGAACCAGGTGGACACCTGGGTGAGGGTCATCTTGGTGATGATGGCCAGCATGATCTTCTCGCCCTTGGTGGGGTAGGGGTTCTTGCGGTGCTCGTTGAGCCAGGCCTTGAGCGTGCTCGTGCTCTCGCGGGTGGCGTTCTTGGGACGGGACGGGTCCCCAAACTGGTACTGGCCATACGGGTAGAAGGCGGGGTGCGGGTGCGGAAACGCGGTGGCCGTGGCCGGATGCTGCACCCCCGGGCTGTCCTTCAGCTCGTACTGGGCGCCCTGCACGCACATGGAGAAGGAACGGACACACGCACAGAGGGAGCGCGGATGAGCCCTGGCCGTCGCCACCTCCACCCTCCCGGCCTGGGCCCGCTCGTCTACTCTCGCGCGCTCACCTCCTCCGGCACCCCCAACTCCAAATTCCCTTCCCCGGCCCCCCCCTCCTCCCCGGACGCTTACCAGCTGCGGGAAGATGGGCAGCTCAGCAGCATAGGGCAGGAAGGCGCCGTAGCCTTGGGCGGCGGCCGCCGCTGCTGCCGCCGCGGCGTAGGGCGCCCCGTACACGGACGAGAGCACGTTGGACAGGGACCCCGAGGCAGCCAGCTCCGAAGCTCCGGCTCCCGGGCCGCCCCGGGCCCCAGCGCTGCCGCCGCTGGCGGCGGCCCCCGGGCGCTCGGGTGGGTAGAGCGGGCGGATGTACTGGTATCCGAGCTGGGGGAAGGACATGGTGGTCCGTGGGGCACGGACGGAGCGGGGGCCCAGCCCCCGGGGCCGCCCTGCTCAGCGCCGCCCGCGGGCTCCGGTGTGCATCGGGGGCTGGGCCGGGGCTCGGGCCGGGCTGCCTCCCGCGAGCTGGGCTCCGAGTTCCCCTATTGATCTGCTCGGCGGCGGTGGCGCGGGCGGCGAGGAGCCAGGTCAGGTCCGAACAGATTGGCGGAGATTCCCGGGGCTCCGGGCTCTGATTGACATTTCCACGGCGCGCAAGCCCCTCCTCTCCGCAGCCGGCGCTGCCTCTGCCGGCGCCTGGCTGCTCACTGCCCTCCGCTCCCCAGGCAGCGCGGTGCCTCGCTTCTTCAGTCCTCCCCTAGTCTTCACCCCCTCCCGCCGTTCCCCCCCTTCTCCTCCCCTCTCCGCACTCCGCTCCCCCCAGGATCGCTTCCGTTCCTGTGGGCTCTTTCCCTCTCGAGGTGCCAGAAACTCCTCTCTCCTTCTTTCCCTTTCTCACGATTCTTTTTGCTCCCCTTTCTGTTCCCTCCACTCTCCTCTCCCTCTCTCCGTCTCGTCTCCCCCTTACACACACGCACACACCCCACTGTCCCCGCCCCGCCCCCGGTCTATGCGCCCTGGGCTAAGGCGGCCTAAAGTTGTGGACACTTGGAGTGCCGTGCGGGGGTGTGTGTGTCCGTATCTGTGTCTGTGTGTCCGTCCCGCCCTCACGCCCTCCCTCGCCCTTCCCCAAATCTCAGGCCTGACGTCGCGCCCTCTTATTCGACTTTTCCTTGCGTCTCTTTCCCGAGTCGCCAATCGTGGGGCGCCTTACCAGCGAGGCCGCCCACCCCCGCGGATACCGCGCGCAGGGCGGGGGGCGGGACCCGGACCGACGCTCCCAGTCCCTTCCTGCCCCCCTTGGCCTTTGCTGGGAGGCGGGGGACCTGGGTTAGCCCCCGGTCAGCCAACCCCTCCCTGCTTCCCGCTCCGGTACCTCTGCCCCCACCCAGTGTGGGGCCTGGGTCGGGACCAGACTTCGGTCCAGGGCAAGTGCCGGTGCTTTACTTGAGTCGCCCCTTCCGCCCGTTTCCCCCCTCTCCCCC
>NW_017731354.1:8407704-8430245 GCF_001890085.2 Hipposideros armiger
CCCCCCCCTTTCCTTTTCGGCTTTCAACTCTGCCGCCTGGCCACTCTCAGCAGCGTAGAGAGGCAGCAATAAGAGGGTGTGAGGGGTGAGTCGATCTAGTAGACTCTTCAAAGGCCATCTCACTGCCCAGGGGGCGAGGCCGCCCTCCACCCAAGAGGGCCAGACCCCGAAATTAGCCACATTACAGTGTCCTGGTGCGCACCCCATAGTAGAAATAGCATTGCGGCTAGAGGGCTGCAGGGTGGACGGACGCCCCGGGACACTGGGGAGCGCTGAGGAAAATGTGGAGCCTGCTGGCTCCCTAAGTGGTCGTGGGATGGGGGAGGAGCCGGTGGCAGAGGCCCCGGGAACTTTCCAAGAGTGCTTTGAGAAGTTTGTATACAGGAATTTTCAGTCTGTAGAGATCCTTCGTTTCACTACCCCTTCCCCTGCTCACAGGTCTCAGCGTCAACCTGTTTTCTTTCTGCGAGGATCCTCCCAATGTCTTGGGTACGGATGGGAAGCAAGACTTTTAGTTTTATGATGGGATAGTTCCTACATCAAACCTAAAATCCCAGTATCTGGGCGCCCACCTTCATGGATTAGGGCGTGCCACTAAGAGCCGATTGAAATTCCCCGAATTGCTGCTGCTCTGGGCTAAACGCTTTAGGTCGCTGCAGCAACCAACGCACAGGCCTGGCCTGCAGCGGAGCTCTCGGGGACAACACCCGGGCAGAGGCTCTGCACTGGAGTTGCCAGTCCCGGCTTGGAGGCGGAAACTGTCTGCCGTGTGCCAATTGATAGACAAGTCGAATCCGAATTCCAGCAGAGTGAAGGGATCAGAGAGTCTGTGCTCCGTCTGCCTCTCGTCTCAGCAGCTCTGGGAGCCCAGTTAGGGAATGCACTTCGGTGAGCACCCAGTTTTCATCCCACCTTCACTCCCACCTCTTTCCACCAGTCTTCACACAGGTCTGTGACTGCAGTAGGTGTGAACACCGATAAAATGGGAGGGGGGGGGGACAAGGGAAAGTTGGGGGCCCTCAGGTGTGGAGTATGATTGGGGAAACGGAAGTGTCGCCTTCTCAAATTGGGTCAAGCTGCTTCCCCTGTCCCCACCCCTCCCCTGATTCTGCCTGGTGCCGGGAGATGGCCTTAGCTGGAATCTCCCCAGAGAAGGAAATATCAGGGGGAAGCTCTGGCTTGGAAATATTTCCCCGGCGCCTGATTTCGTTTCCATGTAAAACTCTCAGCGAAATGGCATAGGGACTCATGAGCTCACCTTCTTGTAAAAAAAGTATCGGGGCTACAAAATTGACGGTAACGTTTCCCGAAGTGTTTCCCAGGTGTCAGATTCAAGTCTCGACAGCCCTGAAATTTTGGAGTTTGTACAAAGCGGTGGCACCAGACGAGGGCAGAGCCAAGAGCTAGATGAAGAGGAAGACGGGTTGCGCTTTAAGTGCCCGGATGTAATGCCCGCAATTTAACTCAGCTCTTCCAAGAGGAAAAGAGAAAACAGCGAGCCCGGGAGATGTTTCTTCCGCATTAATCAGCTATCGACCCAGCTGCGTTGAACTGCAGGAGGCGGGAAACAGTCCAGGGAAGGGACACGGGTTCTCTCGGGGAAGCAGCCACTCCAGCCCAGGGGCGCCCATGGCCCAGAGGGTGAACCTCCACACCCAGATGAATTTTGATTTAATTAGATTCCTCCAGGCTCCCCAGGTCCCAAGCAGAAGCAGCCTCTCCGCTAGCCTAGTCTCCGGCTGAGAACAGCGCTGCCTTGGCCCAGGGTGATCCCTGCCCCACGTTGGAACTCGGTGTCTTAGGACAGCCTAGACTCGACGTGGCACTGGCTCCCCAACTCTACCGGGTCAGGGGAGCCCGGATCCCAGACTAAACTCATGAATCTGAGGACAGCCGAACATTTTCCAGGGATTTAAAATCCAATACATGAGGTCAAAGTGACCCACTCACACAGGGAGGAGAAGCAGGTGCACGGGAAGTTGATTTGGGAAAGGCATGCGCACAAAACTGTGCCGTGCTGCACGCAAAAGCTTCTCCATCACCTCGCCTTCTTCCAACGTTCCCAGCCTTCACAGCGCTTGGAGGCTTGCAGTAGGCGCTCTCTCCCTGCGGCCCAGGGTGTGGGGCGTGCAGGGAGAGGGTGTCCGGCACCCACACTTGGCGCACACAGTAGCGGTGGTGAGATGCGCACCGGGAGCAGTTGCTCTACGTCCGCTCAGGGCTGTGCTGCGCACTGCACAGGAGCTGCGAGTCACCAGGCCCCCTACCTGCCCCCTCTTCACCCGACCCCACAGTGCGCGCCAGTCCCAGTCCGGGGGGCACCACTGCAGCTTCAGATCTCCCCTGCGGAGGCCCGTCTTCTATCCTTCCCTCCCAGGGCCGAAGTCCCCCGGCTGCTGGGCGGCCCTGCGATCCCTCCGCTTCCTGCAGACTGCGCAGCACACGCTCCCACCGCTCCCCTCCCCCCCGCGCTCGGGTTACAGGTTAATGAAATGCTCGTTTTCCTCAGTCATTTGTTTTGTTTTCCTGCAAAGTTCTGATAAGTAGCTAACCAACGAAGCTTGTAATTACAATCTTACAGAAACCGGGCCGATCTGTATATAAATCTCACCATCCAATTACAAGATGTAATAATTTTGCACTCAAGCTGGTAATGAGGTCTAATACTCGTGCATGCGATAATCCCCTCTGGATGCTGGCTTGATCAGATGTTGGCTTTGTAATTAGACGGGCAGAAAATCATTATTTCATGTTCAAATAGAAAATGAGGTTGGTGGGAAGTTAATTTCTCTCCGCTCTGTGAAGCGTAGACAAGAATTTAATGATTTAATTACAGTTGTAAGCCCTTTCCATGAGACTTAAATTGAGCTGAGAATATTTTTTTTCCTTTTCTCTCTCTCTCTCTCCCTCTCTCTTCCGCGTTCTCTGTCTCCGCTATTAACAGCCGCATGGACGCCCAAGTGCGTGGCCTGGTGTCAGCACAGGGTGGGATTTGCTTCTGGCCAGGAATCCGGACCCGGAGTATCCCAGGAGGTGCCCCGGAACCTCTGCTCCCCACCGGCTGCCAGGTCCTCGGAGCCTCTCCCCGGGTTCGTAGAAGCAACGGGGAATCTAGGAGAAACTTGGCCAACTTTCCTGTCCGCGAGGGAGAGGCCGTCTGAACGGCCGTGGCAGCGGAGGGCTAAGTCGCGCGCGGGACGCGTCCCCAGCCAGGCCGGGGCAGCCGGGAGCCGGCCTGGCCGCCTAAGGAGAGGTGCGCCGCTCGCCCGCGGGCCGCCTGGGCCGCCTCTCCGTCCCTGCGCCTCCCGACCTGGCCCGGAACCCTGGGTCTCTGAGCGAGCAGCTCACCCTGCGCAGCGCCCAGAAGGACCTGGGCCGAAAATCACTGGCCCTCAGTGCCAGGGATTTTATTTTTCTTGACCTCTCCGGGATCCTTTTCTCACCTGACTCGAGCAGTCTCACTCCCTCTCCCTCCTTTGTTTTTCTCTACCCGACTGTCTGTCTCTCCCACTTTCTATGTATTTAATTCAGGGACATTCATTTTTCTTCTCTTTCCTTCCCTCCCTCGCTGGCTGTTTCATTTTCTTTCCTCTGGACCACTTTTCAGCTCATTTTTCTCGATTTTGCTCCCTCCCTGTTCCATTATTATTATTATTGTTTTAATTTATTTTTATTATTTTTTTTCCTCTCCCTGACTCTGGGGATGGGTCCCCCTCAGGTATCCCCGTTTCTCATTCTTCCTTCCGTCGCTCCCATCCGAATCCTCCCCCATTTCCTTCTTCCATGTCTTGGTCTGTCTCTCAGGTTCTTCTCCGCACGCAGTTTTCCCTCCTCTCTTCCTCTCCAGGATCCGTCCCTTTCCCCTGTGGGTCAGCTTTCCCGGGACAGCCCCTCCTCATCCATCTGGCAGATGAATATGCCGCCTTATTGGACGCGGAGGCCAGAGCTGGGCGATGGGGCTCGGCCAGCCTAGCACAGTTTCTTCATGCATATTGAGGAGATGGTAATGAGCGTGTTTGCATTGTTGCATGGAAATGCTGCGTTTCCTGCCGCAGTTCAGAGTGGGTGAGGGTAGCAGGGTGGCGCAGGCCCAGGAGAGCCCTGCAGTGGGCACCCGGCCTAGTGGCCCCAGCTGGCCCTCTGTGGTTCCCAGGTGCTCGGCCAGGGAAGGAAGTGACCTGGCCTAGCTCGGGCCGGGCCTCCGCCTCCTTGGGCATCTCCACAAAGGCCAGCCGGACCCTAGTCATTAAAGCCTCCTTCTGGGAACCTCGCCTCATTTGCCTCGGTGCCTTCGCTCTGGCAGCCTATGGGCTTCTGATCCCCCTCTGCTAATATTTCCAAGCCTGTGATGGAGTGCCACCAGGAAATTAATGCTTGACAATGTCATCTAATGGCTATAAATTGTTTGTGATTCCGAGTGACACGTGTCACAGGATCAAACAGCCGCACTGTGTACTCTGCTCCCCTCACTCCTAGTTAATCCTGGAGGGCACGTTGGCATCTCTCCGTCAGGGAAGGTGGCCCGCAGGACCCTGGGCTCTGGGGAGCCAGCTCCAGGCTGAGCTCAGCCAGACAGAGCTGTTCTGCAGGACCCAGTATTGGAGAGGAGCGTGGCCTCTCAGGAGATCGGAACTCAGGAGGCAGGACCCAGACTCACCTCCAAGAGGTGAAGGCTTATGAAGTCAGGAGCATGGAGGACCAAACTCTGATTGAACTCAGAGAAAACCAACATGCTCCTTGTTGGAAAATCAGAAGCCAGTGGAATCCTGGCTCTAGACAGTGTGTTCGTGGGGGTGGGGGAACCTCTGGATGGTGTTAGGCATTTGCAGGACTCCCTGCCTTCCCTTCTAGCTGCATACTGGGTACGCTGAGCACTCTTGGTTCAAAAACAGAAATGTCAAGATCTGGCTTGGTCTGGAATTGAGTAGTCGAGTTTCCCAAACTTCAAGCCCTCTGCGACTACCTCCACTGTTGTTTGCTTAACACTTTCCCTTAAACTGACTCATTTTAAATACTCAAATGCATGTGTTTGAAATGAAAACTTGATACTGTTGCTGGAAATTGAAAAGTAGCTATTACTCACCATAAAAGGAAATTGTGAAAGATAAGAACAACTAAAACCAAGCAATGTTAATACATGTTAAGCCTTGTTGCTTGCTTGGGAATGACTTCTAGAGGTGTGTGTGTGTGTGTGTGTGTGTGTGTGTGTGTGTGTGTGTGTGTGTAGATTCGCAGGTGTTGGAAGCGTTAAACACTGAATTTTTCAATTTTGAGAGAATTGAAAAGGGAATTTGTCTCACTATTTAATAATATTAATTAATCCTCTGTCTCCATACCACCTAAAATCATGTTAAGGATGCTAAAAGCCATACTGGTTTATGGTTTACCAATGTCATGCTCTGTTGAAGAGTATGTTCAAAATTTAAGATAAAAAATAACATGTTGCATTATTATTATTTACCAAATGATTGTGTTAAGCGTTTTCAAACATTATCACATTTAATTCTCCCCATAGGCCTGTAAGAGAGAGACTTTCCGGGGTGGCCAGGTCTGGTTGTACAGAATGCTCACTGAACAAGGACGTCAGCTGAGGGGCTAACAGGGTCTGAAGTCCAGTCCTCCTTCTGTGCTCATCAGCTGTGTGCCTTGGCCCAGGACCGCACTGGAGGAAAAGAACCTTTCTCTAATTTGTACAAAATCAGGGTATGACCTAGACCTTATCATAGGGATGGGGAAACTGAGGTTTAAAGAGCTTGCCAGAGCCCAGACTGGAATCCCATCTGATATTCTTAACTGTGATCCCTTTGGGAGGAAGGTCAGGGTCTTTTGGGGATTTGGGAAAGTGTTGCTGGGAGATTGGGACGGGGTTACTGCGAGACTTGGTCCATGCTTGACTCAAGGAAAAGGGCAACCAGGCTGCGTGGCTGTGTCTTCCCCTTAACCCTCATACTTCATGCGATTATTTGGAGAGGACCTGAGCAAAAATACAACTGAGGGCAAGGATCTGTTATCTCTGCTAGGAGCCAGGCTGGAGGAGGCGGAGAAGGGGACCCGGTTTGCCTTGGCCTCACTTTGGGTGCTTGGACCTGTTCCTTGCCATTTTGGGATCCATCTACCAGCATGAGTTTAGAGACCAGAGTTGTGCTTTCTTCCCATTCACACTCTTTGGAAATTTCAGATGCTTAAAAACAAACTGATGAATTGCATTGCACAAGAGAGTGCAAATCAGGGGTTACCTCTGGCTACAGGCATTTGTGTGTGTGTGTGTGGGGGGGGGAGTAGGGTCCAAAAGACTAAGTCATGATAATGGTAAGACGTATCTTCAGTAAGTGTTGTTGGAGCACCGACTAGGTTCCTATACGTACAGACAGGGCTGGTGTCATGGGCGTGTCACCGGGGCACAGTGCCCCATGCTTAGAAGCACCCTGCACTTGGTTCAATGCCCTGTGGTTGCCATTTTGAAATTCTTACCTAACTTTTGAAAAGGGGCCTTTCTGCTTGGAGCCCTGATGTTTATGTAACTGATTTTACATACAGCACAGTTCTGTTCTTCAGGAGCCTTGCAGGCCTACGAGGCTGCTGATGGACCCACCATAATGACATCACAAAGCTATACACATTTCGGGGGGAGCGTTGGGCCTTTGCACATGCTCCCCCACATCTTGGTCGGGTGGCAGCATCCAAGAAGGTCTGCTTGAAGCTGCAAAGGAAGCCACAGCAGAGGCCAAGCCGGCCCTGCACCACCATGGAAACCCAGAGAGGAGAACCAGGCGGGAAAGCAGGTCCCATGATGCATCTGTTCAGGGAATACTGCTTGGATTCTTTTTCTGCAAGAGGAGTAAGGTCCTGAATTCTGAAATATTTTTGAAACCTTTGGAAAATCCCACTTTAATCACGGATGACAGTTTGACATTTTTCCAGCTGCTTAGAAGCAGTAGACAAGTCAAGTTGCTCTGCAGGGCACAGGCTGGCATGCTGGGATATGTGTGGGTTCTAACCTCTCTCCCCCTCCCTGGCTCCTCGTGGCTTTGAGGAAAAAGGAAGGGAAAAAAAAAAGCACAACCCAGGCTCTTTCAGTGTTCGTGCCAGCCTGTGCCATCTGCATTTGGGGGTTTACTCCTGAAAGTGAAATCTTAATTGGAAACTAATCCTTTCCTCTTCCTAGATCTAGAGACTCACGTCCTTCTCACCAGTATATGACTCTAGTTGCTTTGGTGTCTTTCCCTCATTAGATCCACCTCTTGGTCGGGAGGACTGTTTTATTGGCTCCTCGGGCGCTGGGGACAATCCTTTGTCTCCTTATCGTGTCTTCCACGTGCAACCAAGACATGGGATTATAATCCAGGTTCCATCTTCACCTGTCTGATTGGCTAAAAGTATGTGTTCAAAGCCCAGCTTTTCCTCATACTCTCTGGGGGACCTTCAGAAAGTTAATTGTCCACTCTGTGCCTCAGTTTCCCCACCTGGAAAACGGCTGCGAGAATTAAATGACTTAATACATGTAAAATGCTTCGAACACGTAATTTGGTGCTTAGGTATATAATTATGTATTTAACATACTTTTAAAGACACCTTTCCCATTTATTATTCTGATGGATATACTACCACTTCTATCATCATATTCCCAACTATAAAAGGTAGCGTATCACACTCACAACCGACAGGTGCATTTTAAGCCCTTTACATGCATTACCTCCCTTAATCCTCAGAATATTATGAGGTAGAAATTGTTTCCTTCATTTTATAGATAAAGAAAACTGATGCACAGAGAGGTTAAATGACTTGCCTGAGGCCACACAGCTGGTAAGTGGCAGAAATAAAATTCATACTCAGGCTTTTAGCTCCAGAGTCATGCCCTACTCTTAGCCACTGTAATCTGCTAATGTACATAAGTCATGCATTGCTGGACATTCAGGGTTTTTCTTCCACAAAATTGTTAACTTCTTATTGGAGATTACTATATATACATGAAATGCATGAATCCTCACTGTAGAACTCATTTATTTTCACACAGTGAAAACACCCCTGTAACCAGCATCCACATCCAGAAACAAGGTGAGCCCCTGAGTCTCCTAGTGACTCCATCACCCCCAAGGGTACCCACTAGCCCAACTCCCAACAGCATAGATTAGTTTTACCTATTTTTACACTTTATGAAAACAGAATCACACAGTGTGTATTATTTAGTTCCTGGCATCTCTCGCTCAATATTACGTTTGTGAGATTTATCCCTCCCATTGCTTGTAGGTTGTTCATTCTCATCACTGCGTAGTGTTCCGTGTACAATGCATCAGCTGTACGGCTTATGAGCATTCGGGTAGTTTTCATGCCTAGTGCTCAGAACATTGTGGTGCTGCTTGCCTTTTGGTGGCCACAGAGACGCCTTTCTGTTGGGTGTGTTCGTGGGAGTGGGCCATCGGCCACAGATACAGTTCAGCTGTGGTAGATACTGCCAAACAGTATGCCAAAGTATTTGCAGGACACTGTGTGGTGGTGGTAGGGGATAGAAGTGGGGGGTGGGCACTTTGTAAGTCATTTTCATTTCTGACCATTGACTGCAAAGAGGACATGACATTTGGACCTAGTGGCCGGCCAAGTCATCGAGGCGCGCCAATGCTGATTTATGGGGTTTTGTTAAACATCTCACCTTTCTCTAATTCCTGCAGGATATCCTCTTCCTGTAAAGCAGGCCGAAAGGGCAAACCATGCTGGTTCGTGATATTAGTGTTAGAGCTGAAAGGCAGAGGAGCCAGCTAAGAGCAGTGGAGCTGATGCAGAAACCGTTCTGAGGGAGGGTACCAGGCAGGCACTAAGCCCCTCCCGCCTGCTGACTCTGCTGTGCATGATTGGGCAGTTCATCTGCTCATCATCAAACATGGAGGTCCCCCCTGTGTGGCCAGCCACGGGCTGGACAGTGGGGACACGGTGGCATACAAGGCTGGCTGGATCCTGCCCTCTCTGAGCTTACATTCTCCTGGGGGTCTCAGGTAGAAACACAAATATCAACAAATTTAAACGAGTGTTTTCAGAGCATGGTGAGAAAACAAAAAGAATAAAACAGGGAGATGAAAAGCAAGTAACTGGGGCGGGAGGTGGCGCTGGCAACAACGCAGGGAAAGCCGGTTTGAGGAGGTCCTTCGTTGGCTTACAAGTATCTGCTGAGCAGGACCGGCCTGATGGGCATGCGGATTAGGGCACTGGCTTTTTGATGCTCTGCTGTCGCTGTCCCAAAAGTCTTAACCATGTTTGAACAAGGGGCCCCCATTTTTATTTTGCACTGGGCCCCGTGGATCATGTAGTCATCCTGTCAGGTTGTTGAGGTCGCCATCTCTCCTGGGGTGGAGAACAAAGAAACTGCGTGTAAAACACCCTCAATAGCCAACCCCTGAGGGTGTCCTCAATTTCCCCTCCCCCCCTCCCCTGCACCCTCATTTGTCTGCATCTTGCAGATTCTGAACCTGGCGCTGATGCTTTGGTGAGCACAAATCAGGATCCAAATGGAATGGCTGCTTTTGATGTGGGCTTTTCATGGCTTAGAAATCCTGCAGTTGCCGTCCCTGGGTGATTAATGATAACAGGGGTGGGGGTGGCGGGGGGGATTTCTCCTTTGTGCAAGCCAGAAGGGAGGAAGAGCATTTTAAAAGGAGAGGGTGTGCAAGTGCTGGGCCCTTGGACTTTAGGGCGCCCGGGGAGGGAAGTTTAACCCTTTGGCAGAGAGCCTGCCTGGGTAGCTTTGGGGAGCTGGATGGGCTGGCGACCTGGGTCAGGTCATCGGGCTACGACCCTGGGTCATCTCTGTTGCGCTTTGATGATCCAGCCACTGCATCAAGTCCAGCTGAGGCCCAGAGAGACGCTGCTGAGGATTTGAGACCCCAGCAAAGTCCACAGCCTGGACTAGTTCCCAGCATCCCAGGAAACCCGGTGTCCTGGCAGGGCCCGGGGCAACGGCACAAAGGGCCCCTCCGAGTCTGAGAGGGACCCCACTTCTGTTTTCATGAGCTCTTCAATCCTTTCAGAGAGTGAAGAAGTTTCAAGATAAGGTTCCAAAAGATGGTGGTCCCTTTAGACATTTGCCACCAATAAATGAACATGTTTAACAAATATGCATAGACTATCATGCAGTGTAATTCTGTGAGACAGGATTTTCATATTCCCATTTCTACTTTTAATTAGTTAGCTAATTGATGGGGGACAAGACTGTGAAGATGCGTACCCCATCCTGTGGGATAAATACCTGTGCGATGATTCTGAGGCATGTTCCCCACAGTTCCCCTGAGGGCCCCAGGGGGTCGAGTCATTGACACAAGCTTTTATGGCTTTCCTCCCTTTCCTGCCTCACTTTCCCCACTGCCTCACTGTGCACCCAAGTCTCGTTCTTGCCTCTGCTTTTGAGCACCCTTTAGGACACTGCCTTAGCCATTTGGATCTGCCACACGCGTCCAAGAACCCTCAACCACCCTCCAGGTCCTCAATTTGCAATCCTCAATAATTTAAAAAAATATATTGACAATGACCTGCTCTGTGACCCCTCACTCTACCAGATTTTTCTCCTTAACGAACATTAAGCCAATAACACCCCCATCTCCACGTTTTCAATCTGGCTGTGAGCATCCAATGCCGTAATACCTGGGGAGAGAATAAAGATGTCGTGAGGCTGGGGTATTGGATTCCTGCTCCAATGGGTCTGTGCTGTTACTACGGTCCGATATCCCTTCCCACCTCTGGTAGCAGCCTCCCCATTTTTTTGAGGAATAACATCCTTCTGAACCTCAGGCCGTGCTTTGGGATGGCACAGAGCCTGCCCTGGCTCCAGAGGCAGTGTGTGACCGTGGCCTCACGACTAAGTTTCTTCCCTGCTTCAAGACTGAGCTCAAGACCCAACTTAGTCCCATGATGCTAAATTGTGCTGCTGGTTTTTGTTTTGTTTTGTTTTGTTTTGTTTTGTTTGTTTTTGCCCTGAAACTATTGAGGAAAAGAGATTCCCTTCCTGTTAGGGGAAAATTGAACTTGTGGGTTACAGGCATGGCGGTGAGGATGGCCACCTTGCCATCACAAAGGGAGGATTCGGTTGCGTAATGAAAAGAACACAGAGAAAGGGAGAACTGAGACAAACGGGAGGGAGAAGGAGACAATGAACCTGACGACGACATTCCTCACGGCTCGAAGTCCTGGATCCAGCCATGCCTGAAACCCATACAGTTTCCTTATTTGCTTAAGTCAGTTTGAGTTGGATTTCTGTTTCTGGTAACCCAGAGGCCCAACTGACTAGATGTTAGGTGGTTAACATTTGATGTTCTATCTCTCCAGTCAAATCATGAGTTCCCCAAAGGCAGGAACCAGGCTAGATGATCTGTAGGCAGTAGGTTTTAAGGTCTATGTTGACTGGTCACGGGGCAGAATGTTGACTATAGTGATCCATGGACAAAAAGGCTGGGGAGCTAGAGGGAAGGAGGAAAGTGCATGGAGACAAGCCAGGTTGCTCGCTCACTCATTCCCACATGACTGTGCATCTGCCTGGAGGCTGAGGCTGTTGCAGTGGGTCATCCAGACGCACCATTTCTGCCCTCCTGGAGCTCACAGGTGACTGTGGCGGGGAAACAGGTGTTAAACGAGTCATCACAGTCACAACATATTATAGATATAGCTGTGGGTCATTTGCATGTGTGCGTGCACATAAGGTCCTAAGTTCCTAAGGTCCTCCTGAGTGAGTTGGTATAAATTGTTGTAGAAAGGTTGGGGTCACTCTGGGTGACCCACGGAGTGCTGCTCCCAGGAGAAGCATAAGAAGCGTGTTGGGGCATCTGGCAGTGCAGCGTGTACATGGCACCCCAGCCATCAGATTGCTGATATGAAAGAATGTGTTCTGGTGTCTTCAATGTCCTTTGCTTATGACCTGAAATGGCAAGAATGCCATCGCCGTGGGTTGCTTTCTAAATTCCTGCGAGGGAGAAAGTCAAGCCTCACAGTGACCTGTCTGCGTGATTCCGCTCTGTCTTCCAGACTTGCTTTCTGCCTGCCAGGCGGCCAGGGCGGGTGGAAGGTGAAGGCGCAGCAACACCAGGCGTTGGCTTTTCTTCCTGTTAGCATGAGGCCTGGGCGAGGAGGTGCTCTGTGGGTGAGTGTGTCATGCCTCTCCCATGACTGGTCACCTAGAGTGGGTGTTTGTTCCCACAGGCAGGAGGCGTGTACCTAGTTACTCTCCCGAGGAACAGCCCTCCCCGCTCCCTGCACCTACTCTGTGCCAGAGGAGAAACATGGCGCCCCATGGCCAGAGCTTTGGAGGAACAGGCGGAGGATGGGGCAGTGGAGAGGCTCAGAGCAAGGGCTTTGGATTCAGGCAGACCTGGATCCTCGCTCTGTCCCTTACTATCTGGGTGACATTTGACAAGTCACTTAGCCTCTCTGTGCCTCCATTTCCTTGTCTATAAAACGGGGAACTCTTGCAGGGTTTTCCCACCAACATGGCAGCTTAATGATGGTGATTCCTGGGGTAGGGGGGTTAGAGTGATGTTAATTTTCTTTATCCTTTTCTGTATTTTCCAATTTTTGTACAAGAGCTGTGTCAATCTTTTGAATTCAGAGAAAAACAATAGGCACTATTAGAACATGAAAAGGCAGCTTCTGAAAGACTGGAGCATGCTGGGTAAGAGGAGAGAGGAGGATAGAGAGAGTGGAATTGGGAGGCAGTCGGTTTGGTGTGCTGGGCCCCAGGAGTGGTGAGAAATGCCAAACTTCTTTGGGGGCACCTTGGGAGCCCAAAGGTCCGACGTGGGCAGTGGGAGCCTGGGCTGGGGTGGGAGACCCTTTCTCAGTGCCCTGCGTGCAGGGGAAGGGGCGGAGGCTGCACTGGCCATCAGGACGGAGCACAGTGGGAGTGTGTGTGTGTGTGGGGGGGGCGTGGCGCTGGTAAGGACTAGGAGAGGACAAGCCATGAGGACTGGAGGAGAGGCCCCACAGACAGACTCCCACACCAGAGGAGCGCTTGGGCTCCCTGGATATTTCCTCGCATGGCTTTTAAAAGGAGAAAGCGAAAAACTGAAATGCACCCAGGACTCCACGTATCCCTAGCCATCCTTGTTTCCTGATGGAAGCCAGCGCCTCTGATGGGCACTTGGCCTGGGAGGAGGGAGCCCTGGGAGGAAGAGCAGCTCTGTCCCAGGTGTTGCCATCAACCCAGCGCCTGGCGCGTGGGAAGTGTCCAAAAATACCACTCAGCTGTTTTAACCGGGATGTAAACTGGGGCCCGGTGTGGCCCAGTCTTACCTCAGTCATATTGTCTTTAAGGAAACAGAGTCCCACACATGAGTGAAATCATATGGTTCTTGTCATTTTTCCATTTGACTTGTTTCATTCTGCATGATAGTCTCAAGATCCATCCATGTTGTCACAAACGGCAATATTTCATCCTTTTCTTGGCTGAGTAATATTCCATCACATCTATGGACCACCTCTTCTTTATCCAATCATCCATCGAAGGACATTTGGGTTGCTGCCATATCTTGGGCACTGTAAATAATGCTGCAGTGAACATAGGGGTACATAGACCTTTACAAATATAATGTTTTCACGTTTTTCAGGTAGGTGCCCAGAAGAAGTGTTTAATACTAAAAAAACACAAAAAAAACCCAAAAAAAACAGAGCCCAATGTGATAAATATACATAATTTGAAAATGATACTAATCTTGTGACTCTGCAAACACTTTTATGTGAATCCTACTCATAATCGAGAGCGACACTTCTTAAACCCTCTTTTCCCCCTTCTCTCATTCTCCCACATCCTGCTGCTGCTATGGGGACGCTCATCCTCCGAAGGGCCCCAAATCTGTTCATCAGCTCCAGCCTACATGGCATGTCCTCTTACTCCTTTCCACATGTCACACTTCATTGCTTCTCTGCCAGATGTCCCTAGAATTTCTGCTGTGGCCAAAGAATAGGCTAGAAGGGTTGGAGAAGGCATGAACTCTTTCCGTTCTGTACCGAGGGATTCATGCAGAGATCAATGATGGAATGAACAGACAGAGAACTTGGCTAACCAAAGGGTCTGGATGCAGGTCCTGGAGCCTCTTCTTGTTCACCACGTGACTTCGTACAAGCTATGAAACTCTTGGAACAGTCAGTTTCCTTGTGAGCAAAATGGGGAAGCAATATACTTCCTTCAAACCGTGGTTAGGATCAAATGAGTTAATTAAGTGAGGTGCTCTAACAGTGCCTGACAGAGTGAAGGCTAATGAGTATTTGCTTAATCATCACCATCTTGAATTGTTTTTTGAAACATGAAACATGAAAACAAAATGTTGCCCCTTTCCCATCCCAGGAAAGAGGTGACCAGACTTCGTTTGCCTGGAGTCCCTTTGTTGCTCATCTGGGGACTGCCCTGGTTGGCTCAGTCCGTCGCTCCATCTCTCCCTTCTGTCCTGAACTTGTAGTGTGGTGACACTGGTGGTGACTAACAGCAGTGGGCCATGGACCGCCTGCGAGTGGCTGTGCATGGCCACGACCCAACCTCACTCCATCCTCCAGCAGGGCCGGACCGAGCAGTGGCTCAGGGAGCCAGGGGTTCTTTCAATTTGATTGATTTTGAAATCTGGGGGGAAAAGTCATATCTTATTATTGTCTATGTGTTTCTGGAGAAAAGGAGAAATCTTGTGTGTCTTTACCGCAGCCCCACTGGTTTGTGTGAGTGTGTATTACTGTAGAGACCTGACTCTCTCCTTTGTCACAAAGCCCCCAGGAATGTCCTGGCTACATTCTCATTGGGGTCCCAAGGGTGAGCAAGACATTTGTGTCAGATGGAACACACTGCAGTGACTTGTGGGTAGATATTTTTCTTCTTCTTTTTCCAGTTGATTTGCTAATGTCTGCTGGGATTCTTTTAGCTAAAGTTGTGAGATCTTCTAGGTCAGGAAGTGGGGAGACCAAGCACTGGCAGAAATTGCTTCCCCCAGAGTAACCTTGATTTGAATTCTGAGAAAGTGAAGACAAATTGAAACTTAGAAAGAGAGGTAAGCAGTGGGCTAACCAGCAAATTGAGTTTTTGTTTGTTTGTTTGTTTTTTTCTTCTCCTCTCTCTCTTTTGGCTTAATTCTTCTCCCTGTCTTTCCGAGGTTCCTTAGCCCATTTCTCTCTGCCAAGCTGCTTCTATTTTTTACTTAAAAACCCAGCTCAAACCTCTAGTCCTTCAGGGAACTCTGATTATTTCTGGTTAAAATCTTGTCTTAGCCTGAGCTCCCCCCAAAGCAGATCCTAAGGCAAAGGCTGGCATGTAGGTAGCTGATTTGGGAAAATCCCATGGAGCAGGAGCACAGGATGGAGCACGGGTATGTGTGGAGGGGATGGGGGTGGGAGGGGTGGGTGAAACAAGGAGCCATGGGAGCCAACACTGTCTTATGAAACGTGTCTCAGCACTGTCCCCCAGGGACGAAACGGGAAGATTTTTCCATCAGTTTCCACCCCTGTTGGTCAACGGTGCCCCCTGGCATTTTGGGATATGCATGCCTGGGGAACATTGAGTGAGTTCCACAGGCCCGAGAAACCCCGCAGCGTCAGAGAAGCCCCAGGGGCAAGAAGCAGGAGGAACATGGTGGAGTCTTGGCCTTGCAGGGGTCTGTCTGCTTGTAAGAGCCAGAGGCTGCTTGAGGCCTGTATGGAACCAACCTCCACAACAGTCGCTGGAAGTAAGAGGGGCCAAAAGTGCCCCGGAGAGACCTTTAGAGGCCCGAAGCCACCCAGGAATGTGATGCGGCATGCAAACAGTACTCACAGCAGAACAGAGAGAATTCAACAGGGGCCTGAGTTCGAACACCTACTTCAGTGATTTCTGAAATAGCATCTATCAAGTGCCTTAAGTCTGTTCCCTAATTCTGGGCGCTCCTGCTCCGCTGGTACCCTAAACACAGGCTCAGCCTGCCTGCTGAGTGTGACCGCCAGGCCAGACCACAGCCAAGGCCGCACCCACTATTGCCAGCATGCGCCTCACAGATGGGCTCCGAGGATGACATCAGCTTATGTATGCACCTGGTACATAATAATTGCTACCCAAAGAGGGCCACTGGCTCTTTCAGTTATGTTATAATTGTCTTTGCTTTGGAGTCCTGGATATTATTGAGCACTGAGAGAAAGGGTTGAAAGCAACCCTCTTACGGGGTGGGCGCGGCGGGTTAGCTCCTGGGCTAGTGAAATGTCTATATATCATCAGTAGTAGTTTGCTATATATATTTAGTTGGATTCACCCTGTGTTTTTCTGGGTCGCTAGCATGAGTTGGGACTGTGTGGGACACAGTGGAATGCAGGAGCAGCCTGCCGTAGCAGAGGCCATTGGTGTCCCCCCCACCCTTGCCGTATGTCCCCACTGTCTACCCCAGAAGTCCCCTGCAGCCTGCGTGGACCATTTGTGGACAGTGGCTTCCTCCCTCGAGCACTTGCCTGTCCTGCCTGAGGGCTCTTTCTGGCTGAGTAGCACGCCCAGTCTCTTGGTGGAGGCGGTGGGGATATGCCCGGCTCCCTCGCCCCTTGGTGGGGCAGCTCTCAGCTGTGCTGGGCACGGGCAACACCCCAGGCAAGACGGAGCCCCGGTTGCCCACGGGAGCAAGCCACGTTTCTCTGGGCTTTCTTCCCTCTCTGTCTCACTGCCCACTCTTTCGCTTCCTGGGGTCATGGCATCACACAGGATACTTAAAAAGATAATTGTAACCTTTCGTTCTGATTAGAGAAGCAATTCTTGCTCATTGTGAACAATTCCAACATCGCAAAAATGCATAGCATAGGAAATAATAGTCCCTTTAGATATCAGACACCTGCCCCTTCAAGCCATCACTATTCTTAACAGTTTGGCGAACATTTTTCCAATGTCTTTTCCAGGCTTTAACAAAGATAATTTGTATTATAAAAAAATGGAATCGTATTATAATAATGTTTTGTAACTTTTTCCCAGCTAAAATATATTTCCCAAAGCAGTCCCTGTGAGCCTGCTGTGTTCTTCTGAGTAGCTGCTGCATCGATCAGTAAGAGAGTATACAATACTTTATACAACTAGCACCCTGTTGATGAACAATTGGGTTATTTCTAGTATTTTTCTCCTATAAACAATGTGCAGTATGCGTGCTGGCATTCTTACGGGCTAATAAGGTCTTTGAAGTGGAATTGTGGGCTCAAAGGGAACCTACATTTGAAATACTAATAGATATTGTCCAATTGTGCTTCAAAAGAATTACACCGATTAACGCTCATGAGGTTTTCTATCACTGGCTAGGAGGTTGGTGTGGTCACAGGGCTCTCATGAGCCAGAGAGAGGAGGAAGTGGGGGGACAGGCTCAGACATCCCAAATATGTACCTGTTACCCTTTTCTTATTATCAAGCTCACAGGCTCCTACCCTTCTGAAGCTGTATTCCAAGCTCATTCTCTTTTCTCTTTTGGGGGGACCCTAATGAGTGGGCAGTGGAACATTTCAGTGTCTGGAAAGCACAGGGGGGCTAGAAATATTCCGGTGTTCCTGGCCTATGTGTTTCTGGCTGATCTGTAAGGGAAACAGTACCCAGAGTCAGGTAGACCTAAATCCCAGCTCTGCCACATCCAGAGTGTATAACTTTGGGTAAGTCACGTACGCCTCCAGATTGGCTTTTCTCACTTGAAAAATGGAGACCAGAATACGTGCTTTATGCCGTTGTGATATTAGGTTAATACTCCCCCTAACTGCTGTAGTAGGAAGCCTCCATCTCAATGGCTTAGCTCAACAGAAGTTTATTTCTCACTCAAGTGATGTCCTAAATGGGTGTTTCTGACCAGTGGGTGGCTCTTCAACCCACACAGCTCCAAGGTTCCCATACTGTGTGTATCAAGTGGGTGAGAAGAAATGAACACGGGGACTTGGTTTACAGTCCAGGCCTACAAGGGGCACACATCAGTCCCGCCTACATTCCACTGGCTAGAACTCAGCCAAATGGTGTGGTAGCCATGAAAAGGCACCCTTCGGGGCTGCTGGTGTGGGGAGCCTGAGTGACTGGCAGCGCAGCTGCTGTCCTGGGTTTACCATCACATTCACGTGCAGGGAGGCTAGGCTTCTCCTGAACTGATGACTAAGAATAGCAGAGGCCTCCAGCCAGGCCCATTCTGGTAAGACCAGGGGCGCCTCCTGTGGGCACCTCTAGCTTGAAGGCTTCCCGTTGGCCTGGCAGAAACTTTCTTGGAGCTGTGATGCAGTCGGACACTTTTCCTACTCCATCCTTCTTTCTCCCCACTTTCTTCCCACAAGAGTCAGTCCCTTGTGGGGCCTGAAGGGCCTCCCTGCTTTCTTCTTCTCTTTCCCTCAATAAAACCCTTGCAGGTGTAATCCCATCTTGGTGCCTACTTCTCAGCCAGCCTGAACTAGCGCACATGGCTATCCATAACTGCAGGGGAGCCTGGGAAATGTAGTCTATCTGTGTGTCCAGGAGGCAAAGGAAGTGCATGTGGGGAGCAGTGAGCCAGTGTCTGGCACAGACATTAGGAGGATTCAGCTCATGTGGAAAGTACTTAGCTCTGTGCCTGACACAGCGGCGCAGCCAGTGGCTGTCCTTGTCACTGTTGCCATTTATACCAACACAGCGTGTCTCCTTCTCATCACCACATATGGCTTGGCCCAGCAGGTGCTCTGACACTGGGTAAGGGTTCCTGCAAATCAGAGTCAGGAAAGTCACAGACACGTGTCCCAGGGTGGGGGTGGTAGCTGGAGAGGCGCCACCTCTGGGAAGACCTCCTGGCAGCAGCCCCAGCTCACCCTCCGGAGTCGCTCCACCTGGCTCATCCCTCAGAGAGAGCGGGTACCATGGTGTGACATGAGCGGCATAGCCAACAGTGGCCCCAGGGAGAAGCCCACACGTCCCACAAGGAGCGTCCTCACCCATCCCCTGCGTCTCCCTCCACGCCTGCCGCCGCTTTAAGAGTTCCATAAATGCTGATAATTGCTGCATTAAACTTCAGTTTATTATTTTCTCTGGGTGCAGGTACGCGGATGATAGGAGGCCTCGCTGCATTTACATACAAATTGAAGATTTTTATTAATCAGTCCAGTACCAGGGATCCAACGGTAACAGTCCATCAGGCCCTTAAATACATTTGGTGACATTTTTACCACGCATTAGCATGATAGGGCAAGGCGAATATAATGTACCAATGATTGCTTTTCCATTGAAAGCACAAACGGTTTCATTTTTCCTGTCATCTCAAATAAGTGTTAAAGAGGGTTTGGAGGCTGTTGTGTCCGCGCCGTATGCTCGGGACTTACAAACACTGATGAGCGCATTAAATAACCATTAGCGTCTCGGCCTGGACCACAGCACCGGCCCTCCTCTTCAGGATTTATTCTTTGATTTAAAGTGAAGGCAATCTGTGGTTGCTTTCATAAAGTCCTGAGGCCCCTCCGTTCTCCCTCCAACAAAATGCATTACAACAGTAATTTTATGACTGTTAAAATAACTGTCGTTAACAAGCACTTAATTAAAATGTACAATAAATAGCCGACTGCAGCCTTATCTGCTCTCCGGAGCGGCCGCGGCCCGAGACTGCAATGCTCAGGCCTGCTGTTACCCAGCTTGTTTGCAGATTAATTGCTTTTCGAGCTGGCAGGAGCTGCCTCTTCAGCAGCCAGATCGTAAATGACCAGATAGGGACTTTATCAATCAGGCGAGTGCGTCTGTGACCGCTGGTGGACGGGCAGGAAGGCTGGGAGCTGGCGGAAGGCACACCTTGGGTAGGTGGCATCGCTGGTGGGGGGAGAGAGGGAGTGGTGGGTAATGGAGGAAACCTGGGTGATGGAGCACCTGGTGAACTGGCCCCCTCCAGGACTCCTTTGGACAGCTTTGGCGTAATCACAGTTTGGATAATGATAGTAATAGCTAGCACTTTCCAGGTACCAGGACTTGATTTTTATCAACGTATTCAATTCTCACAACAACTCTGTAAGGTGGCTATTATTTGGAATCTCATTTATAGATGAGGAAACTGAGGCTCAGACAGGTTAAGTGACTCTCCCGGGGTCACACAGTTCAGCTGGAATTCAAACCCAGGCCGGGCTGCCCCATGGGAGGGGCGCTTCACCGCCACCACCGAGCTGTCTCTTGGTGGATGCCGGGTGCCTGTCAGGTGCCCGGAGCTGTGCTAAACTCGGTACATTCATGTGAGAGCTCCTGTGAGTGTTCATTCCTTTAGTTAATACACTATTTGTGAGTTGCCTACTATGTGTCAGGCCCGTGCTAAATGCCAGAGGTACAGTGGTGAGCCTGAGGGCTCTGTCTCTGCCCTTATTCAGCTCACAGGCAGTGTGGGAGGCGGCTGTTGAGCAGGTACTGGGACCACAGGGCAGAGTTCCTTAAAAAGGTGTGTGTGTGTGTGTGTGTGTGTGTGTGTGTGTGTGTGTGTGAGAGAGAGAGAGAGAGAGAGAGAGAGAGAGACAGAGAGAGAGATCAAAGAAAGCTTCCAGGAGGAAGGGGCTTTTAAGCTTAGGCTGAAATGGAGCAGGGACCAGCTAGGTGAAGGGCAGGGGAATAAGTGCTCCAGGCAGGGGGACAGCGTTTGTGAAGGCACGCAGGACAGCTGGCATGTGGGAGAGCAGGCACGGAGGAGAGCGGGCGTGGAGCACAGTGCTCACGCTGTGTCTGAGCAACTGAAGGAAACTCAGTGTGGCTGGGCTTCTGAGTGGCATGTGTGAGTGGCAAGGCATGAGGCTTAGGAAGTCACAGGTGCTGTGTGTGGGAGGCCCCTCGGGCCCAGGGGGAAAGCAGGGTGCTGATTTGTTTCAGAAGGGGCCTTCTCTGGAGAAGGGTCTTGTCTGCAACTTTGTGAAGCACAATAGGTATCAAGATTCTGGTTTTCACAGCTAAAGACACAGAGGCATGTAGAAGGGGGGTTAAAAGACTTGCCCAAGGTCACTGGACCAGAGGCATCTGGGTCAGATGGTGTGGGTTGGATGCCCGCTACACACACACACTCACACACTCACACACACACGCATGCACGCACACACACACACACAGACACACACACACGCACGCACACACACACAGCTTGCCCACCTGTGCTAAGTTCCCCCCACATGGCTCTTGTCACAGCCCAGGCTGGGGATTACTTTGGGTTTTGGACTTGATTTCTTGGAACCACTAGAGCTACTGAGTCATGAAAACTGTTATCTTAAAAAATATAGATGATCTTCCTTTGGAAGTCCATTTTCTATGGTTCATCCCGTTCCCAGGCAGGAAGGTAAATTTGGGTGGGCCTGGGAACAATGCATAGGGGTGCTTTTGGTTGCAAATAGCAGGATAAAATATAAAACCCAACCAACAGGGTGAAGCAACACGACCGTTTAATCATTCCATAGTGAGAGGCCTGGAGAAGGCCAGTTCCAGTTTGGGCAAGGAATTCAGCCATATCAACGAGGCTCCTTTTCTGCTCTGCTCTTCTCAGCATGCTGGCCTTGTGCTCTTAGACTTTTGTAAAATGGTCCCCAAATGGCTTCCAGATTAACGGTAGGAAGCAAAAAGGGCTGAGTGGGAAGAGCTTTTCTGAAAACAGGTAGCACCCTTCCCCATACAGGTCCTTGGTCAAGTCTAAGTCACATGACCCTGTCTAGCTGCAGGGTATGCTGGGAGGGCAGCTCTCTAGCAACCTGCTGCCGTGATTGGTGGAGTGCTGGGCACACAGCCACCCAGAGCAAAACTGGAGGTCTCCTAGCAAGCAAGAAAGTACAGAATGCATGGTATGTGTCTGCCATAGGACCCAGAAATTATGGTGTGTCAGGAACTGGGCTCAGGGCTTTGTATGGATTCTCTGAACCCTCTTACCTCTGCCACATAGCTGAGGAGATTGGGACTCAGAGGGGCCCAAGGAGGGCGCAGGGGACTCTGGCTTGGATTCAGATCTGACTCCAGGGTCCCTGCTCTCCACCTCCAGGCTCTAATTATGTGGCCAGTGCAGCTCCTATGGGGTGAAGGAGGCTCTCCCTGGCTCCAGACACCTGCAGGCAGATAGCCTCATGCCCTGTCTGGGGCCAGGCACACTAGGCCTGCAGACTTGAACCTGACGCCTGGTTCTCCCTCCTGTGTGAGCCACATTCATCCATCCCCTTCTCTCCTGACCACTTGGTGGGGAGCACTTCTGTCTCCATGCATCGCGGTCAGCTCACCTTGGGTGAAACATAGACCCTAGATTCACTTATTTTAAAAGTCAGTTGCATTGTAGTAAGGGAAGCTTCCCACAGAAGAATGGATAGAAGGCAATGGTAGCTTTTTTCAATAAGAAAGCGATCCAACTGTTTTTCAGGTGTTTGTGTGTGTGTAGTCTGTGTGGCCAAGGCAGAGAACCCATCTCACGCTGGGGAGGGCACTGATCATAAAGCAAACGCAGGCAGCTGAAGGGTCAGCCAGGTATGTGGCTGCACACACAGCCTGCAAGTGCATGCAGCTCCTGCTAATGTGCAAGCTTTATTCACAGGGCTCCATCCCAGCCCTGCAAATGAATGGAGACCAGCCAGAGAACTGATCTGGAAGCCACTGCAAACACAGACACTGCTGT
>NW_017731354.1:8430357-8445725 GCF_001890085.2 Hipposideros armiger
GGGGATGGGGTGGGGATTGGGGGGGCATGGAAGCAAATGCTTCCAATCTTGGCATTTCAGGAGATATTGAACTTAGGTCTCTACCTGGCTGTTATTTAAACAAACACAAAAGATGAAGGTGAGGAGTCCAGGGAAGGTGCTGGAAACTGTCAGCAAACAGGGGAGCACAGCTGGGAGGGAGCTGTGTTTGTGTCAAATCCATTTGCATCAGAACCCTGTGGGGGCAGAAAGGCCCCAGTGCAGAATGAGCATGCACAGAGCCTGAGAAGGAGCAGGGTGGGCCCCCAGGGACGTGAGAGGGGCACATCCTCGGGCTGCCAGCTTCTCCTGTGTGCATTCATTACAGGGCCAGGTTGGTGGCCCCATGGCCAGAAAGTGACAGCCCTACTTATGCACCAGGAAGAGCCTTCCCCAGGCGTGCACCACTCTGATTGATTCTGATTAACTTGTTAGGAGTCCTCTTACTGAGCGTGGGCTGTGTTTACAGAGCCCCCAGCAGCCTATTTGCTGGCAGTCCCTGTCATTATTTCACGTTTGCTGGCTCGGTTTCTCCTGAGCAAACTTGCCCATGGAGATCAGCATGGCAGGGTGGAAAGGGCAGAGGCTTATAGTGAAATCAAAAAGTCCTGGTGTGGGCTAATCGTGTCACATTGGGTAAACTTTGTCTTGATGAACTATAGTTTCCTCTTTGGGAAAATGGGAATAACTTTTGTCTGCATTGTTGGGAGCGTTAAGGAAATCATGGGTGCAGTGACGGGTTCTCTCCTCTTTGCTCTCTCACGTGTTAGACTCAGAGTTTACTGTGTGCTCGATAGGAGGCCACAGATCGAGAACAGAAACCTAGGGATCGCTGACGCAGTGTTTACAACATGTGGGATGAAGACCAAGGGTTTAGAGAGGCATTGAGTAACATTGTGAGTAGAATTTCACAGAGGAAACCATGATGCCTTTTCAACCCTCTTCCAATCATAATGAAGTAAAAAAAAAAAAAAGAGGCTCAGTTTGGTGGTAATGTGCCCTTCACACCTCTCCAACTCTTTTTAACCTCTTTTTAAAACAAAGGCAGATCATAGAGACAGAAAATAGAGTGATGCATGCCAGGGCCTGGGAGAAGCGGGGAGTGGGAAGTTGCTGGTGTGGAGTTTATGTAATGGGTTTGGAGTTACAGTTAGGGAAGAAGACACAAGTTCCAGGAGGTGGATGGTAGTGACAGCTGCGCAACAACGTGAATACACTTAATGCCACTGAACTGTACATGTAAAAATGGTTAAAATGGTAAATTTTTTGTTATGCCTGTTTTACCACAATACAAACAACAGGAAACAAAAACAAGGAGCAGACTGCAGGCACAGAGGTTTTGGTAGGCGATAGCATCTAAGCAGACGTTAATCTCATTATTTTCAAAAGTCAAATTTACTCTTAAATTGTCCTTTTATTGAGGACAAAGATTACTGGTTCTCCATCTCCAGATACCCACCTGATACAGAGTTTCCTTTTGGCATACATTGAACGGGCACAGAGAAACAGCGGCAAAGTAATAGTACGTGGATAGGGCACCACCATGAAGGTGGACATGGAATGCCCAAAGCTGGGAGTCAGCTCCTGAGTCCAGTTTTCAGGTAGGGTGCCTGAAGCCTGCAGGGCCAGCGCGGCCCCCCTGCACCCCGCCTGCCCACCTCCTGTTCCTGCTGCCCCCCTCCCTTTGCCTTAGACTGCCTTCACTTTCCACTGCCCCAGCCAGAAATTCTTTGTCATGATTGCTGAGATGGCTGAGTAAACTCGTCTTGCCCAGCTGGAGGCTTCTGGGGCAGTTACTTTGTCCTGAGGTCACCCCAAGGCTGCTCTGGGCTTTGGGGGCAGATCCCTAGCATCCTGGTAGAAAAATGACAGGCTTGTTGGGTCACAAATGGACAATGTCTTCCAAGGTTCTGATTGTAACTAAGGACTCACTGGAGAAGGGGTTCTTGAACCGGGTTGCACTTTAGAATCACCCAGGCCTCACTCCCAGGCCAATTAAATCAGAATCTCTGGAGGGCGAAGCCAAGAGATCCCAATTTTCAAAGCTGCCCAGCGATTCTAATGCATGATAGGTTGTAGACCACAGATTAGAGCCCAAGTGCCATTGCCTATAAGTGCCTTCTGCTCTCTGCCTAGAATGGCAGAGGATTCAACAAATTCCAAAATGTGTTTAAGACTCAGCTGAAGTGTTTCCACCTCCAGGAATGCCTCCATGATGGTTCAGGTTGAGCTATCCTGATGGGAACACTTAACCCACTATATTATAATCACCTGAATTTTGGACCAAGTTTCCACCAGTAGGTAAGGAGCCCCTTGAAGGCAGGGGCTATGTCTTCTTCACTGTCAAATCTCATGGCCTGGCATGTAAGTATTTGGTATATGTCCAAATACTTATGTGGACGAGTAAATGCATGGTTTGAGGCACATAGCGAGAGCACCAGGGACACGTAAGAAACGTCTATTCACTTGGGCAGCTGAACAGGCTTCCTTTGAGGTAACTGGAGGGTTCTAAGACCTGTCCTGCTTTGGGCCATGATAGCTCCAGCCCAGACTTGTACTTCTTATAGCTTCTGCCTGTTGGGGTCCCTCAGACTTCCCTGATCTCACCTACAGTCTCTCTCCCCCAACTCACTCTTCAGTCCAACTTTGCCTGGCTTCCTCTGACATGTCCCTTCCTCAGCAGAGTGACCTTCCTGGATTCCCGCTCCCACCCCTCACCACATAAAACGATGTCTCCTTTTTTATTCTTAATTGCAGCATATTCTTTGTTTATTGATAGCACTAACTTTGGTTTTTTAACTACATATTTATCTCACTGGTATGATTCTTTGGTTAGCGTCAGCCATCCCAATTAGCCTAGATGGGGACCACGTCTGGTTGGTCGTTTCTGACAGCTCTCAGGATGGTGTCGGGCATAGAGCAAGCACTCAATAAGTATTGATTAAATGAAGACTCAGGTATTGTGTTATCCTTACAGGCAGCTTTGCCTCAGGAAGGCAGGACAGCCTGGGAGCCAAGCCCACTCCCATGAAGAACCCGGGTGTCCACCACCCAGTGACGTTTGGGTTTTGTCCTAGCCTTGTCCTCTTCCAGTGTCATTTCACTCTCTGGATGGACCGAGCTAAGCCCCCAGTGTCATGCTCAGGTAGCGCTCTGGCGCTGGGGTAACAGTGGTCAGTCAAGGCCGGTGGGCAGCCTGACGCTAACCAAAGGCTCCCACATGAGAGCTAAGAGGTGCTCATGCCCGCTGCCTCCACACATCCATCCACAGGGCAGGCACCGACCTGCGCCAGGACCAGTGGCGTGTGGATTCTTGAAGGTGTCCTGAGCTCCCTGTGTGCTGTTGGGGACACGCTAGCCATACGCTCTTGATGCTTACACTGTCCTTAGGCAAATGCTTCTCTAGCCACAAAAACAGAGACTGGGTGTGGGAGCCCGAAGCCCTGGGGAGGCGTCTGGAGTCCTCACATGACACCAATGACACGAGCCTTCTTTTCCTTGTCGCCATCGGAGGTAGAGCTGAACGCCTCATCTGACAAAGGTGCACCGGGAGAAGCCCCGGGTTCCTGCTCGCTGACCCCAGAAACTGAGGAGGGTTTGGGGTAGAGAGGGGAGTGAACGATGAGGCAACCATGTCGTCGCCTGTGCATTGATTTTCTGTAGACGGCTCTGCTGCCCCCTCTGGCCGGACCTGCAGCTATTTGAAGCCGCTAGTGGTCCATTGATGCTCAGCCAGTTGGGACCAAATTAAGAAAGGCTGATGGCCCATCACTGGCCAGACTCTCACATCAAACCTAAACTCAGCCAAAAATTCGACTTCCCTTCCGCTTCCACAAGACTCCAGGCTTTATTTCTCATGTGTGGGGTTGAGGGGTTCTGCAATGTGGCGCCTCTGTTTGGTGGCAGCTGTCGTGGCCTGTGACTGAGGTGGAGAAGCAGAGGCTTGGAGGTGTCAGCTGCCTGGTGGTAGAAGGCTGGGGAGACCTTGGGAGAGTGAGGAGTGAGGAGAGGAGATTTATGGCCTCACGCCCTACTAAGAAGCTTGAAAAAAAGCATTGAAACTCTATCTCCAAACTGTCTGACTTGAGCAGATCTCTGGGAATTTGTTATGTTTTGAGAGGCGTAACTTGAAATTTATTTGTGGAGCAGACTTGGTGGGCAAAGGAGGCCAGATTGTGCTCAGACAGTGATTCTGCCTGCCCCAGGCTGGTGGTGGGGTGGGACACAGGAGTTTATTCTGGTCCTGTCACATCAGCTCTGCATTTGAACAGAACATGGCTGCCATCCCCCCCTTCCCACCCCGCCACCCCAGTGAGTCACCCCAGAAGCAATGGGGGCGTTCCTACTTCAACCTGGTCTGGTGAAGGATCATGTTTGGATGTTTTTCTCTGCAGCTAAGTTTTGTCTCTAATTTTAACATTTGGATCGTGTTTCGGTCAGATTGGAAAGATCTGTCTGCTCATCTGCAGAAAGAACACGCTATTCCCATTGAAATCTAAGTAACAGGGTTCTACAGTTTCCAAGAACCCGCCCCCCTTTCCTCACTCCTTACCACACATAACCCCGAAAGGCTGCCAGAGTATTGGACACCAGCAATCGCCTTTTTTCTCATGACTGGCCGACTTATCCCAGTCAGGAGGGGCTAGGTTCTAATGCGGTAAGAAGTGGCCCCCAGAGTCATATGTCACTGGCTTCAAGCAAAGGTTTGTTATTCACCCTTCACACCCAACATGGCTGGGTGTAGCGGTGGGTGGACACTACTCCCTGTGGTTTGTCACTCAGCGACTCAGGCTGAGGGAGCTGCCCAACTTATGCCACTGGCGTCTCCACACAAACCTTCAGGGCGCATCATGCCAAAGGAAGAGACGACTGCAGAGTTGAGCCTGCGCACATCTCATTGGCCACGACCAGTCCTAGAGGCAAGGAATTGCAATCTCCCCCACGTCCCCATGTCCTGAAGTCGAAGGCAAGTGGATTTTGGTGGCAGGAGAAATGTCTGCTGTCTCCCCTGAAGTTCGCTGGCCTTTTGGTCCTTTCTGTGTGGTTTCTCTCCAAGCCCAGGTACTTTTTTCTTGCTTGGGACACCCTCCCCGCAACGGGCTTCTCAGAGGAGCCCTGTTTTTAAGAATTTGTCTTGGAGTCTCTTCAGAGTGCAGGGCAGTGGTTAAGAGTGCACACTCTAGAGCCACACTGGCTGGGTTTGAATCTGGCCTGAGCAAATGTTCTAACATTTCTCACCCTCAGTTTTTCATCTATAGGATAAGGACAATAGCGGTACCTACCTCTTAGGCTAACTGTCACTATTAGATTGTCCATATGGGTAATATGCTTAAGAAAGTTGCCCAGCACACAGTAAGCTCTCCCTAAGGCTTGTTTAAATCGATCCTATTACCTGTGGCAACACCTATTATGAATCAGGCAGCAAATAAGTCACGGGGCAGCTTGGCGCTTGGCTGGGGTGTCGGGGCAGCCAGGCTGCTGCTGTCTCTTGTGGTTCCCACTATCTGCCAACTTCCTTGCACTTTACAGAATGAAAATCCAGAACCACAAGGATGTTTCCTCACCCTTCTATGTATGCCTGCTGGAGCGGGGCCCACGTGGGGTCCGGGCCCAAGGCCAAAGGCGAAGCAGAAAGGTTTGCCTCCAGGGTTTCTGATATCTCTGGAGATGCCCCCCTGCACACGCCCCCAGAGCAGCTTGGCTCATAGAGGCAGGAAATCGGGGCTGGGTTGGCACGTGAATCCTTGGTCTGCTGCTAGCTGGGTAACCTGGGCGAGTCAAACCTCGGTTTCCTAATCTTTCATGTAAAATTGGGGTTACAGTATCTATCATGCAAGGTGGTTACATATCTGTTGTGAGGATTCTGATATAACGTTAGCAGCGTGCTTAGCATCCGGCCTGGCTCAGAGATAGTGCTCCGTATAGCTCCGATCACTCTTATTATTACTGATGACAAAGGTGTGGGGGGAACCGGAGGAAGAGGAGGATGGAGAGTAAAGCGGGGGCTGGTTCATGCGGGCCCTGTAATACCCATGTGGGAGTTTAAGCCATCCCCAGAACTCAGGGACCCCACTGAAGGGTTTTCATCAAAGTGTGACACCATCGGGTCTACACTTTGGAAAGTTTCCTCTGGCTCCATTTTAGAAAGTGCATTAATGGGAGTAAGATGGCAGTGAAAAAGTATCCACAAAATGTCCTGGATTAGGGTGATATCAGTGGATGAGAGAGAAAAATAGATTCATCATATGTTTAACGAACACTATAACATTGATAGCAAATCCATGTACGGCACTGACTACGGACCAGGTGTTCTAACGCGTCTTACACTGTTTACCCATTTAATTGTCACAACAATTCAATGAGGCAGGTTCTTCTATCAATCCCATTTCAAAAAATGAATCGTTTATTTTCCAGTATTATTGAGATGTAGTTGACATACATCGCCGTGTAGGTTTAAGGTGTGCAGCACAGTGGTTTGACTTACATATGCTGTGAAATGATTACCGCAATAAGGTTAGATAGCACCCCTCATCTCATGCAGGTACAAGAAAAAGAGAAAACACATAAAGAAGGAAAAATGTTTTCCTTGTGAGAAGACCTCTTAGGATTTACTCCTTTAACAACTTTCAAATATACCATATAGTGGTGTCAACTACAGTCCCCGCTCTGTACATGACATCCCAGGACTTACGTATCTTGTAGCTGGAAGTTTGTATCCTTTGGTCACCTTTTCCCAACTCCCCTGCCTCCAATCTACAAATCTGATCTCTTTTTCTATCAATTTGGGGTATTGTTTGTTTGTTTAGATTCCACATATAAGTGAGATCATGTAGTATTTGTCTTTGTCTGACTTATTTCACTCAGCATAATACCCTCAGAGTTCATCCATGTTGTTGCAAATGGCAGGATTTCTTTTTCTATGGCTGAGTGATATCTATCTATCTATCTATCTATCTATCTATCTATCTATCTATCTATCTATCTATATATCTATGTATCTATCTATCTATCTATCTATCTATCATCTATCTATCTATCTATCATCTGTCTCACAGCTTCTTCATCCATTCATCCATCAATGGACACTTAGGTCAACCCCATTTTTAGATGAAGAAACTGAGGCACCAGGAGGTTAAATAGCTTGCCCCAGGTCACACACCTCCATAGGGGTTAGAGATGGGATTTGAAAGCAGGGAGACTGGTTCCACTGTTGCCCCCTTCACAGCTGTGCTTTGATTTGGTGATTGATTGGTTATGTAGGAGTATGTTAGTCAACTACGACCACACGATGCTGAGTAACGACCCCTGGAACCCCAGTTGCATACGCCATGAAACCTTTATTCAGCTCACAAGTCTCTGGGGTGGCCAGAGGGTTCCGGAGCCCATTGGTGGGGCTCACTCACTGGCCTGTGGTTAGCTGTGGGCCAGCAGGTGGCTTGACTCAGATGGGTTCCCTGAGGTGTCAGGTGGACTTGGCGCTGCCCACCATGTGCCATCCTCCAGGACATTAGCCAGGCATGTTCTCATGGGAATGCAGGGGTGCAGGGGGTGCATGGAAACCTGAAAAGGTTGGAACACTGCCACTTAGCCCCCTGCCATTGGCCAAAGCCAACCCCAAGGCCAGCCCAGATTCAAGGGGTGGGGAATGGATTCCAGCTCTTGATGAGCGAAGGGCGTGGCGCAGGGAAAGGGAGACATTTGGGCCTTTTCGGTCATCCATCTACAATGGGGAGTGAATCTTTTCATAGCTCCCAGAATGCCTGCTTGGGTAGCTAAGTGAATGATATTACAGGTCACTGAGAGGGTGAAGCGGGAGGCAGGACAGCTTATGAGAGAAGATGAGGCTGAGGCTCAGTGGCACCAGGTTTCTTGCCTGAGGTGGCACAGCTGGTGTATCAGGGTCCGGACTCCAGCTGCTCAGAACTGAAAATCACCCTGGTGACCAGAGAGGTGCCACTGTGTGGCCGTCAATGACCTTGTTGCATGCCGTCTCTGGGAAATGCTGAATATTAACAATTCTGCACTTAGAATCCAGGTTTTCTGCCAGCTCTGTTCTGGGAAGCCTGGGTTTCCTTTTGCATTTGAAGAGTACTTTCCATGCTGATAATATCCCCCAAGTGGCTTCCTTCATCACTCTGAGGAGTGGAACAGCCTGTTTTTACCTCCTGGGGATAATTCTGTATTGTTTCTCCAAGTGCTGGCCTCTGGGGTCTGGGGCACAGTCTTTCTCTAGGACCCCTGGCTGCCACATCTGTGCCCCTCCCACCCCTTCGGCTTCCCTTCCCCAGCTCGGACTGGGCCAGGCAAAGTTGTGGCTGACCCTCTTCCAGAACAACCACTGAATAATGCTCCCCTCATGACCCCCCCATACACACCACCGAAGGGGGCTGAATGGGCATCTCAGTGGAGGCCCGTCAATGAGCCTGGCTTTTCCTAAATTACCCGCGTCCTCAGGGCCCGTTCCTGACGCCCTCCGGGCGGCCGTATTAACCCCTCCCCAGTCATGGGAAACACCTGCCCTTCACAAGCAGTGCTCGCCCACCTGTGGAACTCATTTGCTTCATGTTGTAGCATTCTCAGCCTCATCCTGGTCCAAGCCCAAGCCTCACAGCCCTACACCGCTTTGGCGATGGCCTCGCGGACTCTGGCTTGCCCCTGACCGGGCGGTTCTCAGGGAAGGCTACATGCCCGCGTGCCTGTGGAGAAGCCATGTCTCCTGGGCATGTCACTGGTGCAGGCTGGGGGCTCAGATGGGCCCCTCTGTGTGGGAGGCTATCAGGAACAGTCAGAATTCTGGCTGGTGTAGATAGATGATCATGTCAGCTCTCATAATATAAATAGCTGATGCTCAATGAGCGCTTACTGTCTACAAAGCCTTGTGCCAACGCACTCGCATCCCTTGCCTCCTCTTTCATGTTCCCCTTCCTCCTTTGCAGGGGGCGGCTGTGGTGAACAGCAAGGGACTTTGGAGCGAGGCCAGAATTGGGGGCAAGTGACTGCTTAATCTCTTTGGGGCCTTGGTTGTCCCCTCTGTAAAATGGGGCTAATATCTACCCCTCATAGGGTCACTAAAGGGATGAGAGGTGATGTCTGTGAAGGGCCTGGTACATGGTAGGCTCTCATACTGGTAGCTGAGATTGTTGTTACTACTCTTGCTAGTGAGCCCATGGTCTCTGTGGCTGCCCCGGGGCCCCGCTGCCTTGTCCTCCCAGCCTGATTCCCTCTGTCTCAGGACCTACCTGCCCTACTGAGATGGAGAAAGGGACACACACCTGTGGCTCACCCTGATGGGTGGGCCTGAGGGCTGGGAGTGTCCATCAGTGAGTTTCTCCTTCCTTGGTGGGAATGATTTATCAGCTGGTGAGAGGGTGATTGTGGCCTGAGATGGAACCCCTGTGACTGAGGAATAGCCACACCGAGGTGGGCAGGCTGTGTCACAGGGTCCCTCGTTGGCACTGTCCAGGCCTCTGCTGGGCAGGAAGCTGGCGGTGTGCCAGGCAGCTTCCCTCCCTTCCTGCCCTTCCCGACCCCTTCTTTTTCCTGCCCTCGTGTCACAGAGATGTCTCTTCCCACCCACCCTTTGCTCAGGGTGGCTTTCTGGTCTTGTTGACTTACAACACCGTTTCTTCATAAACCTCCAAAGCTTACCTCTATCAAGCTCTATTACCCATTAAATTGTGGTCCCAAGGTGAGAGCCAATTCTGCAATAAACATGTAGCTGCAAACCTTTTGCTGTCAGTTCATTATCTGTGCTGGGGCCCCCAGGCCAGTGTGGGGTTGAGGCCTGGCTCTGTGCAGTGGGAAACCATGGGAATTCTCCTGTCTCCATCTCTCCCCCGCTCCCCTGCCTGAGTCCCTCTGCCTTGGGGAGGCATGCCTGCTAATTTATCTCAGAATGTTTGGGCTTCCATGCTTAATGGGTCTGTTTTCTGTCTTTCTAAACAGATGAGTGAGTGTGAAAAACAAGTCAACAAATGAACGCAAGCTTCCGCCAGAAGACCTTGAAACAAAGCAAACAGCTGCCAGCGTTACCAAAACGAGAGCATCCCAGGTGTCATGTAGTGTGAGGCAGACACCACACACTGCACAGGAGCTAGAAAACTCAGAGCTGGGCTAGAGTCAGACAGAAGTGAGATCATGGCTCCTTCACGTGCTTATTGGCTGTGGGACCGGGGGAGTGACTTATTGTGCCACAATTTCCTCACCTGTAAAACGGGGGTTAATGTGGCTGTCCCATAGGATCATATTGCAGATAACATGAGACGACGCACATAAAGCATTTAGAATAATGCCTCCTATGTCCTATAATAATGCCTCATACATCTCGGCTATTACAGTTATAATACACATGGTTATTAATAGAGCTGGAATGGCTCTGTGGCCTTGGGCAGGTTACCTAAACTTTTCATGCCTCAGTTTCCTCNTAGTACCTTCTAGGAAACGGACAATCAAAAACAACCAAACATTTAAAAAGAGGAAAATACTTATAATGCTACCACCCAGAGCTAAGCACTTTTTCATCTTAATGATCTCAAGAATCACCCCCTTGTTGAACATTTGTTTTGAATCAGAGGTGGTGCTAAACACTTCACGTAGATAACTCTATCTGATCTTCACAACAGCCCTACGATGAAGGTATTTTCTACATTTTACAGATAAAGAAGCTGCGGCACAGAGAAAGTGGTTGTGTAACTTGTCCAAGGTCACATGGCTTGTAAGATTCAAACCCCAAAACTTGTCTGCCTGCCTGCAGAGCACAGCCACCTCCCAAACACTTGTCACGTAAATGTGCTTGTGTAAAACATTTTAATGGAATCAAACCGTAGCTATTGCTCCCTCACTTAACAATAGGTGATTAGCATCTTCCTCCTGCAATATTATTTTAAATGGCCACCTCGCCTCTTGTCCTATGCATGTTCCAAGGTTTGTTTAACTAATCCCGTTGTTGTGCGTGTAGGTTGTTTCAAAAATGTTGTTATGATAAACAACACTGCTGAAGAGCAACAGGCTTATGCTAATTTTTTTTGCCCACGTTCACTGTAATTCCCTTGCAGATAAATTCCCAGAAGGAGAGGTTGGAAGGGAGGAGGCATGCCTTTTGTTTTTCAAATGTCTGTAACATCTTTGGATCAATTACATATAATTTGTGAATACAAGTGGTGCCATTGACAGAGAGAAGGTTGACACCTTCCTTAACTTGTTGGGCTTTGCACAACCTAGAATTATATGAGTTGTAAACAAGCCTTGTAATAGCCCCAGATTATCTGCAGCTATTGTCAGGTCATGTAGAGGTGGTAATTTATTAAACAGATTTTTCAAATGTGTCCAAGTACATCTGGGTGGAAACGAGAACGGGAGGGGTTCTTGGAAGAGGGCATGGGGTGTGACGTTTGGGGAGCTGGTGGGCAGCTGGTGGCCATTTGTCTTGGGCCTGGGTCTCCCCTCAGTCCCCCTCCTCCTCTGCCCCCTCCCCACCTGATGTGAAGCTGAGGGAACTGCCCCAGGAGAGAGCTGCTCCCAGGTTGCTCGGGTAGGAGATGGGCAGCTGAGCTGGAGGCTGTGATGGTATGTGGATGGCATGTCGTGCCCTGTTCCTACAAGGCGGTGGGTGCCATGTCAACATGCTTATTATTTGGCTTCAGCTGCCAAGAAACACCAGCTGGTGATGGTGAAATTCCCCAGAAGAATTTCTTCAGGGAAGTTATTCACCAGCTAAACAGTGTCTCATCCCATGGGTGTTGTGAAGAAGGTTTTCTCTGTGTGGGTCAGGGGGCGCCCTGCCTCCTGCCACCCCCCAAGGCGCCCCTTACCGATCTGGCCACACTCTTCACACATCAGTTGTTTGACCACATTACATGGCTTCCAGGCCACCTGCTCTTTGAGCAGGCTGGAGAGGCCGTGGGGTGGGGACTTCATGGATGCATGTACCAATTTGCCTGGGACAGAACCAGTTTGCACTTCAGTCCAGTTGTTTGATGAGACGTGTGGCCCAGTTTTCTGTGTGGGCAGGGCAAATGGAGTCAAGAAGACAGTCCCTGTCCAAAGGGGCTTACCTGCACGTGGGGCAACAAACTCCAAGGCCTGGAGGGGCTTCCTTTTTTGGGCAGAAGTCAGCCTGGTGGGTGGCATCCTGTCGGTTTCTGCGGGTGAGGACTGGGCAAACCGGCATGGTGGGGGTGGTGAGGTGGGTGGGGTCCAGGAGAAAAGGCCCCTCACCAGTTCACCAGCTGGCAAGGTGCTAGCCTTCTGGGCCTTTCTTTTCTTTTTTTTTTTTAAATTGGGGAATTGGGAGAGGGGACAGTGTTAGGGAATTGNAAAAAATTTATAAAAATGCTTAGCCCAGTGGTTAGCACTTAGCAGGTTCTCAATAAAATCAGTTTATTTCCTTCCACTTAGGCAGAATCCAAACAACTGGTAAATTAAAATAACAAGGTTGGTTCTTTAAGAAAAGCAAAGGCATAGCATAACAGATATGCTGTAAAGCATACACCTCTTGAAAGTAAAACTCAATGAATTTTTACAAATACAGCTGTGACCCAGATCAAGATAGAGGGCATTTCCAACACCACCGACTGCTCCATTGTGCCCCTTCCCTGTCAATACTCTTCCCCTTAGAGGTACCTATTATGCTGATTTTTAATACTATAGTTTTGCCTGTTCTTGAACTTCATATAAGTGGGATGATAGAGTATATCCTCGTGTGTGTCTGGCATCTTCAGTTCAACACAGTGTCTTCAGAGCCACCCCTGTTATTTATTGTACATACCCATGAATACACACTTGGTTCATATCCAGTTTTTAGTCGTTTATGAATAAAGCCTCTGTGAGCATTCTCATACATATCTTTTCATGGAATAGGAACTTATTTTTGTTGGGTGTATACCCAGGAGTGGAATTGTTGAGTCATAGTTAGGTGCATTTTAGCTTTAGAAGACTTTGGCAAACATATTTCCAAAGTGGTTATTTACAAGTTACTTTTTGGATTGTTAAACAATTTTTAAAAGAGGTGGAATTAAGCCTAGAAGAAGTTTAATGCTGAATTATTTTGGTATTTTTATTGAATTCCGATTTTCTCTTTGTTCTATATCACTGCATGTAATTCACTGAGAAGTGCCCATCTTCTGTAGAAACAGCTGTGATTGCACTCAAATGTATTACCACAAAAATTTCACTATAATGGGAAAAAATGAAAATAACGTTAATGTCTGTCAATGGAGTAATGGTTAATAAATCATAATATTCCCATATTACCCAATTGCAAAATACATGAAAAAATGCTAAGATGTACAGGTAA
This sequence comes from Hipposideros armiger, assembly GCF_001890085.2. NCBI lineage: Eukaryota > Metazoa > Chordata > Mammalia > Chiroptera > Hipposideridae > Hipposideros > Hipposideros armiger. The sequence continues at coordinate 8,443,670 of NW_017731354.1, forward strand.
GATGTACAGGTTATAGTAAGAATAGAAAAAAAATGCATGTTGCAGAATATTATGTAGAATATAGACTGTTTCTTACATGTCAGGCAATGTTTTATGGTGTGCTACGTATTTTGAAAATTGTTTTAAGATCTATCTATCTATCTATCTATCTATCTATCTATCTATCTATCTATCAAAATTGGGCAAAGAGTATGAACAGGCAGTTCACAGGAGAGGGAACTGGGAAGGCCAGCAAATGAGAAAGATGCTTTTTAGTAATCATAGAAATGCAGTTAAAACAGTCCTGAAATATCAGTTCACACCCAATAAATTGGCAAAAATTTCAGTGTTGACAACACTGTTTTGGTGAGGTTGTGGAACAACAGGAACTGTTGTACACCACTGGATATTGCCAAATTGCTCTCCAAAATGGTTGTACTAATTTACACTCAGTGATGGGAATACAAATTAGTATAGCCATTTGGTGAGCAATTTGGTAATGTCCAGCAACGTGGAAGATGCTCATAGACCATGACACAGCCATTCCATTCCCGGATTTGTATTTGGGAGGGACTATGCACAAGTACACAGGTGATGAGTATAAGCATGTTCTCTGCAGCACTGTTTGTAAAGTGAAAAATTAGAAACAATCCCAATATTTCTCAACAGGAGGCTGGGTAAATAAATTGTGGTAGAATGACACAATGAAATATGGTACAGTCTTAAAAATGAACAAAATTTAGTGTTGCAATGTAACAATATGGAGAATATAGAGGTGGGGGAAGTAAGTGTGGCAGGCTACATATGCTATGACACTGTTTCTATAAAGAGTAACATTGAATAAAACACTGTTACATAGTATTTATGAATGTAAGTACATGTAGTAAAACAATAACAAAGTATAGAAATAATTATTTTTGGACAAAGATTACCTTTGGGGAGGGAGGTAGGGAATGATACAAAGAAGAGACACGGGGGCTTTCAATTTTGTCTGTAATGTTTTATTAAGTTGGATGGTGCATTATTGGATAGTCATTACATTAATCTCCAAAATATTTAATACCTAAAGTAAGATTTATCCATCCATCCATCCATCCATCCATCCATCCATCCATCCACCTATCTATCTGGAAGGCTGTATATCAAAATGTTAATGGTGGCTATTTCTGAAGAGGAAGATTCTGGGGGAGAGTGTATTTCATTTTCTATTTTGTATATTTTTGTATTGTTTGAATGTTTAATAATATATATTGCTCTGAGAACTATAAAAGGAAAAAAAGGCAGAAAAAAGAAAGTTGGTAATCTGTTCGTGCTAGATGTGGTGAGCATCTCTGAACATCCTGAGTAAGCCCCAACTGGAAACAAGGTTACATTTGGGTGGGAATCATTTCTCTTGGAAGGGTCAGTGAGGTGGGTAAGAAAAGAGTCCTGAGATGCTATGGGTGGTTGTCTTAGGTCTTGGGGTGACCTTAAGCTCAGCAGGAAGACAGGAAGATGGGGGAGGGGTAGATGCACTGCTGATGCTTGGATGTATCCTGCAATCTTCAAATATTTCCCCCGTTATTACCCAACCTTGGTCACAGCAGACTATTTTAGGACCAAGCCACTTCTGAAATGAAAACTCTTAAAATGCAGAGACAGACAGATAAACTCCTCTTGGGTTATGGTCCATTCACCTGAAGCCAAATGGATTGCTTGTTAATACCTTTCCCCCATTTCCCTTATGACCAATTAGCAGCTATTAAGACCCAACGCATCCTGGCATCAAGCTTCCTAGCAGTGGCTGCTGCTGAGGTTAAAGAATTCGGGACTCAGGGTGGATTTCCTCCCTGTCTTCCTGGTGCCCCAAAGCTCAGCCCCCAGATTAAGTCTAGGGGAGGTGCTGTGTTCTGGCCACCAGCACTGTCTGACCCTATCAGCGAACCCACTGGAGTTGAGGAAAGGCATGGACAGGTGTCCACCCAGACCTGCGTTCTCCTTCCCCGTGGCAGGGGCCATCTTGGGAGGGTGCTCCAAGTGACACATAGGCAGGCCACTGTCACAGAACTTGCAGCTAAGATTCAAATGCAGCTTTTTT
>NW_017731354.1:8451840-8455616 GCF_001890085.2 Hipposideros armiger
TATAATGACAATTTTACTTCCTCCTTGCCGATGTGGATGCCTTTTATTTATTTTTCTTGTCAGATTGCTGTGGCTAGAACTTCCAGGACTATGTTGAATAAAAGTGGAGAAAGTGGACAGCCTTGTATTGTTCCTGATCTTAAAGGGAATGGTTTTAGCTTTTCCCCGTTGAGTATGATGTGAGCTGTGGGTTTATCATATATGGCCTTTATTATGTTGAGATTAAAATTAGCCTTTTTACACTTAAAATTCAGTGTCGTTTAATACATTCACAATGTTGTGTAACCATCACCTCTCTCTAACTCCAAAACGTTTTCATCATCCCAAAAGGAACCCCCTAAGAAGTCACTCCCTAGCTCCCACCCCAGTCCCTGGCAACCACTAAATTGCTTTCTAATCTCTGTGGATTTACCTATCCTGGATACTTTATATAAGTTGAATCACGCAACATGTGCCCTTTGCGTCTGACTTCTTTCCCTTAGCATAATTTTTCGAGATTCATCCATGTTGTAGCGTGGATCAGTCCTCCATTCCTTTTCATGGCCGACTACCATTCCGTTTTGTGGGTAGGCCACATTAGAAAAACCTACCCCTCCATTGATGGACGTTTGTTTGGGTTGTTTTCACCATTTGGCTGTTGGTGTTAATGCTGCTGTGAGCGCGTGTGGACATGCACGTGATTGAGTCCGTGTTCTAGGAGTGAAATTACCGGGTCATATGAGGTGCCTGCATGCTTAAGAGGTGGGGGAACCGCCAAACTGCTTTGGGGCTGCACCACTTTATTTCCCCACCACCGTGGAGGATGGTTCCGATTTCTCTACATCCATGTCAGCGCGTTATCTTCCATGTCTGATTAGAGCCGTCCTAGTGGGTGTGAGGTGGTATCTCATGATTGATTCATTTTTAAGCAGTGGCATAAAGGGAGGTGGTTTTCGGGTCTCCACATCCCTGAGAAACGGCCACGGAACGCTGACCAGCCACAGCACGTGCTGCTGATTGTGGGGTGTGGCCCACAAGCGTTTCCCACAGAGATTCCGGAAGGGAAGTGGGTCTCTCCATACCTCCACTCCTCCTCCACCCCACCAGAGCGGGGCACTCTGAGCCTGTGGAGACCCCCACTGGAGTCTGCCTGCGCGCAGTCCTGAGTGGGGAAAGGGTAGACTTCCAAGGTGCCAGCACGAGGGAAGCTGGGAGAGTCCCTTTTGGTCCTACAGTTCCGCCACCATGTTGCTGTCCCTAAGATGGTGGGTGGGGTAGAGGGCCAGGCCGGAGCTGCCAGGCGGGTGGGTAGAAAGGCCCTGGGTCTGCTTTCAGCCGTTGCTGTGTTCCTGCTTTGGGGAGTGAAAAGACGCAGGCCAGGCTTGGGATGGGGGGGCCTCGCCCTGGTCACCTGGAAAGGTGCCTGCCTCCTCTGGGGCCGTCCTCTCCTCCTCAGCCTCCTCAGGGCATCTGGGAGGCACACTCTCCTCAGGGCTATCCCTGTGTTCTGGGTTTCTCTGCCCGAGAACCAAGCCCAGCTCCTACCACCAAGACAGTTCTGGGCCGATCCCGGCTTTTGGTCCATGGACTGTTTCTCTGTATGTGGAAAGGAGGACCCTCTGGTCCTGTCATTGGACTCCGCTCTGCTCTGGGTGGAGACTGGCTTTGGATTTGGGGGCCCTCAGCTCCTCCCTGGCCCCCAGCCACTGCTGCCCCACCCTGCATGACCTAGAAGACAGTGTCTAATTAAGGAGGCTCAGCAATGCCCAGGAACACCTGCCTGGTCTCTGGCGCAGGTGGAGGGTTTGTGCCTTTTCCACCGGTGGCCCAGACCTGTAGAACCTGAGAGTGTGTCCCTGGCCTTCCGGGGCTCTTGGGCAAGGCAAAGGCATCCCACCTGAGTTTTCTGAAACACACTCCTCTACACTAGCTCTGAGCCACCCACGGTCCCCTTTCATCAGGACATGCCCCAGTGCGACAGTGTTTCTTGATTAATAACCTCTCTCCACTCCCCTTCTCACCTCAGACAGGGCCCATCTGCCCCCTAAATTCCTGTGGGAGGTGAGATGGGTGTGGGAACAGGGATGAGGGGGGCGCCAGGCCTGTACACTTTGTTTCCAGATGTTTGGGACCGTCTCTCCCCTGCTCCCTCCAGGCCTCCTGTCTCCAACATGGGTTGCGAGCCCCGCGGCCCCACGGCTCTCTGCTGTCCTCTTCTGGGTGGCAGGATCTATTAGCAGGAGGTCCCCATCCCTACCTAATTAAACACCTCACCTTTAATTAGTCCCATTTTCTCTCTTTCAAAGCAACAACCCCCCCCCCCCCCCCCCCCNCAAACACCAGCTTCACCAACCAGGATGTTTATTCTCTCACATAACTGGAAAGTGCCAGCCCAGTGTCATCGGTGGCTCATTCATGTCCCATCTCTCTGCATTGCCATGTTCATAGTAATTTCATGCTCAGGCTAGAGGTGGGATGGTTGCAGGAGCTTCCAACATCACCTCCAGATGTGAGAGTCTCCCGGGGAAGAGAGGGGCAAGGAAACCTCTCTCGGAAGACCCCACCGTCTTCCCTTCATGCTGAAATCAGGTCGTATTCTTAACCCTACAGATAGAAGGGGGATGGGATCGCCAAGCCTGGTTTAAATTGAACACAGCGGGGCAGAGGGCAGGGGTGGGGTTTGGATGACGTCAGGCCAGCCCCTGTGACTAAGGGTTGGTGTACAGGTCCGTGCCCGAGTGTTTGGAACAGTACGTGACAGCAAGTGCTCAATAAATCTTAGTTATGGTCATGAAGGAGGGGGACGAGGAGGGAAGGAGAGGAGGAGGAAGAGAAAGCGGAGGAGGACAATATTCACGTTTTAAAGACCCAGAGAACTCAGAGGCTATGACATCAAAGCCAGTGCCCTTCTTACTTCCTTGTGTGGCATCCGTTCTGAGCTAGTTTTCCATGACGAGGACTAGAGAGTGAAGGCAGAGTTGGTTTAAAGGGTCAAGGACAGTTTGCACTGAGGATGCTTGGTTTCCTAAGGGTAGGGTCTTGATCTCCCCAACCTCCTGTCCATCCCCCCCTCCCTGCCAAATCTCAGATGGACCGTGATCACCCTCAGGCAGCTCTCCCCTGAGCAGTTCCCTGCCATCATTTTCAGAATCCCAGCCACCAAAGCCGCATGGAGCCACTGAGACCCCTGGCTCCCTCACCGACCAGGTCGGGTGCCTGTCCCCTGCTAAGCCATCTTACTCAACACTGAAAAATTTCCGGGCAATATTGAGATAGCCTCTGTGCAGTGAGCGAGATCTCTGCTCTGCAATGAGCAAAGCATGAGCTATGAGGCCTTTGGCAAATTATATCACCTTTCGCTGATAAGAAAACTGAGCCTCAGTTTTCTTATCAGTCAAATGGGATACTTAATCTCTGCTTCAGGGGCCTGTTCCGAGGATGAGATGAGATTCTGTGGGTGAAGTACATGGTCCAGCATGTAGACATTTCCTGGCTATGATTCATCTTCTTTATTGGAGTGAGATTCCCATAACATAAAATTAGCCTTTTTATTTTATTTTAATTTTTTATTATTACTTTCAGGTGTACAGAACAATGCAATAGTTATCCTTTTCACCCTTCGCATAGAAACAACCCCTCTCCCCCATCTACTGCCCTTCCACCCCCGATATCATGCTTATCTATTACAATTCCATTGACTCCATTCCCACACTCTACTCCACATCCCATGACTATATGTATATATAATTATAGTTGACATACAATATTATTCAACATCAGCTTCAGAAATACAGTGC
>NW_017731354.1:8460211-8462417 GCF_001890085.2 Hipposideros armiger
ACAGTGTTAGGGAATTGGGGAGGGGGACCAGTCAAGTTGTTGTTCTTCAGTCTTAGTTGTGGAGGGTGCCAGTCGCCATCTGGCTGCTTCTGAGCCTTTTTTTTTTTTATTGTTAGTTTCTTGACCCATGCCCGCCCATGCCCCCACTCCCCTAACTCCATGGCAAACATGTGGTCATTTTTCAAGAATCGACATAACATCGTTTCTCCAGAGCCTATGTACTGAGCGCTCACTATGTACCAGACACCCTCTTCGACACTTTGCGTGCTTTACTTTTAATTCCTCCGATAAATAATAGCCTTATGAGGTAGACACTGTTCTCGTCTCTACGTTACAGATGGGTAAGCCCAGGTCACTCGGTCATACAGGTTGCTATTGAAACCCGGGTTTGTGTGACCTCAACTCAAACAGCGTTGATCCGAGCACGTAGTCATGTTCTCACTAACCTCTCACCATCATTCCAGAGCCTCCATGCTGTTGTGTAAGTGCTCCTTTTTTTTAATGTCTGTTTGCCCCTACTGGAAGAGACGGGACATGCCTCATATCCGTAGCCCAGCATCTGCCTCAGGGCCTGACCTATGGAAGATATTTAATATTTGCGGGAAGAGTGAGTCTTAAAATTTTAATAACTCAGCTGTATGTCTGGGTATCTCTGTCTGGTATCTTTGTCGCCTGGAAGCTTGTGCTGGGTCATCCAGGAAATGGAGTAAATCTCAGGGACGCGCAACCTCTCAGAGGGCCTGAGTTCATACCAAGGGTTTTTCCTCGTTGACAGTCCTTCTTTAGAATTGTGTGGCCTTCTGGAATGTGCTTGTCATTTGTGACCTTTCTTGATCTTCACACCTGCTCTGGGAGGTGAGTAAACCAGGTGTAAAAAGCAGCTATCTTATAAATGAGAACCCCCGATGGCTGGGATTCATTTCCAAGGCAGAAATCTCACAGGAGCTGATGGACTCAGTGAGGACTCAGGGTTACCCCACCCTCCAACCCAACCTCATCCCTGGGTGCCGGAAACGCCAGCAGGTGCTGACCAGGTTAAACATTTCTCTACTGGCTGCTCAGTGGTGGCTTGAGAGAACAGCAGTCCAGGGTAGCTCTCTATACTTTAGGGGCGCTGGGGTCATAGCCTCCTATGTGTATCCTTTCTCCCGATCCAGCTGAGCCCCATTTGGGAATAGCAGTCTTGGGCTTGGGGCCTCCAGGGGTCCCTGTTGGTCCATTTCCACACTGTCATTTCCTAGGTTCAGAAACACTGCGTGCCAACATGGTGCCCACCTGTGTTGAGCCTGGGCGTTGTTAAACTCTGGGAATCGGTTGTACCCAAAGAAACTGGGCAGTCCCTAGAATTGTCCTCCTGACCCAATCCTCTCTACGACGCCGGGTTTTCACAGCCTTCACAGGTTAGGGAGATCCTACTCAAGCTGCAAGGTGAGCAGTGAGGAACAGTGCAGTCTGAGAGGAGAGCGAGTCGGAATTCTCACAGGACGCACAGAACCCTTGACCTTGGGGACAGGGGACCTGGACTTTTTTTCTAGCTCCCGTGACAGCTGAGAGTAACAACCGAAGATGATGCATCTAACAGGAAGGGGGGAAATGCTATTTAAAAGCATTAATGACTTCCAAGGAGGACGGGTCTTGTTAACTGGCTTCCTAAAGAGTCGGCTGAAGACTTCCTGACATTTCTGTGTCAGCTTTTCTGCATGAAAGAGAATTCCACCCAGTTGCTTCTTTAACTGTAGAATGATTCACTAGAATAATTAAAAGAAGAAAGACACGGATGCTAACCCCCCAGGGTCTCTTCCACACAGGTGTGCCGGCTCTGATGGGGGCAAGGGTCATGACAAAAGTCACCTCCAGTGGCGTCGGTGGCTGCTCCACGCTCCTCTTCTCTGTCCTTTGATCACACAGTCAGGCACAGCTGATGGGCGACGGGACGCAGCTGAGGCCTCCATTGCCGCGTCTTTCCCAAGGACATGCCCAGCGTCCACCATGGCTGCCTTGTCAGGCAGTGAACTTGGGGCAGAGTAGAGTGGCTGCCAGCAGCAGGAGGCTGGCAGGGGTTTAGCGTGGGGCTCCAGCCCTCTTGAGGGAGACGTGGAGCCTGGGCTGATGCCAGTGACGACAGGAAGCAAACGGGTCAGCTGCTGCTCCTCCAGCTAAAAGCTCATTTTCTTAGGGCAGCCGGGGCCGGGGCGGTAGTCTTGTT
>NW_017731354.1:8463462-8475303 GCF_001890085.2 Hipposideros armiger
AGAGAAATAAAGTTTCGGTGACATGACAGAGGCGACATGACATGTGACGATGGAGGGGGGAGTGGAGCTGGGGAGGCCTCTCCAGAGTCCTGGGTGTTGAGGTGAGCCGACTTGTGGCAAGATTTAGGGCAAGGTCATTGTTCCTGCTAGAAGACCAGCAAGGACAGAGGCCCTGCTCTAGGTGGGAGCTTTTCAGGTTTGAGGAACTAAAACGCAAGTGAGGCCACAGGGGAGTGGATGGGGTGGGGGCCTGGTACAAGGTGGGTTTGGAAGCAAGGCAGTGACCAGACATAGATGGCCTACTTGGTCATGGTTGTGCGTTTGGGCTTTATTGCAACTGCAGTGGGAAGAAGAGAGGATTTTAGGCAGGGGGATAAGGCAATCTTGATCTTATAAGAGCCCACTGGCTGCTGTGTAGATAGCAGCAATAGATTATTTCGAGATTGCCGAAACCTGTGTGGGAAAGTAAGCAGGCTCCCGGGGGTAGTGAGGCCTGCAGGGCTTACATCTTAAGAGGGCTGTCTGGAAGAGGAAGGCTGTCTTCTTTCTTGGAGAGACAGAAGGTGGCAGGAATATGGGGCAGTCTAGCCTCGGAGCCATTAGGAATGGATGACACCAAGCCAGGACTGAAAATCTTAAGGGTGTGGATTCCGGGTCCATCGAGCACCCCCTCTGCTCTGTACTGGGCCCTTTGTGTCTCTCGCGGGGCAGATATTTTTATCCCTTCCTGTGCAGTCAGTATTTTTACCCTCACTTGTGCCTGGCACTTTATTTGCAGCGACAACAATCCGAAGGGGTAGACAGTGTCTCTCAATGGTGAAAGGCGGACCGGGCGCCAGGTGGTCCGGGCTCAAGTCCCAGTGCCACCAGCTGTGGGCTCGGAGTGCAGTCACTTCAACTCTCTATGCCTCAGGTTCCCCAACTGGATTGCACATCTGTCAGGATCCTTTTGGCTTGCAAGTAAGAACAAACACCAGCTTCACCAACCAGGATGTTTATTCTCTCACATAACTGGAAAGTGCCAGCCCAGTGTCATCGGTGGCTCATTCATGTCCCATCTCTCTNTTAGATATAATTCACATATCATCATAAAGTTCACCCTTGTAAAATATACATGTCAGTGGTTTTTAGTATATTTACAGGGTTGTGCAACCATCACCACGATCTAATTCTATCATCCCCAAAGAACTTTCATCACCCCCAAAAGAAACCCCATGCGCATTAGCAGTCACTTTCTATGCCCTCCCCCTCTTGGCCTCTGTTAACCACTAATCTACTTTCTGTCTGGATAGATTTGTCTATTCTGGGTGTTTCAAATAAATAGAGTTGTGCAATAATGTGGCCTTTTGTGCCCGACTTCTTTTACTTAGCACAGTGTCATAGCATATATCAGTCCCTCATGCCTTTCGATAGCTGAGCACTCCCTGTGTGGATGTATCCTGTTTACCCGTTCATCAATTGATTGACATTTGGATTGTTTCCACTTTTTGCCCTTTTTGGATAATGTTGCTGTTAGCATCTGTGTAAAAGTTTTTGTGTGACGTGTGTTTTCAGCTCTTGTGGGGCTATACCTAGGAGTAAAATTTCTGGGTCATAGGATTGACCCTATGTTTAACCTGTTGAGTAATTTTCAGACTGTTTCCAAGATGTCCACACCATCTTGCATGGCCACCAGCAATGCATGAGGGTTCCGATTTCTCCACATCTTCCCCCACACTTGTTATTGTCCATCTTTTTTATTACAGCCACCCTAGTGTGTGTGGAGTGGAGGGCTGGGGATACACACAAGACAATACTTGTGTTAGGATGTGACCAGAGCATGGACTGGGGGAGAGGAACTGGGATGTTGGGCACATCCCAGGCAACGTCTCTAGGAAGTTTGGGGACCTGTTTCATACAAAGGTCAGGAAAGCTGCGGGGAAGCAGCCGGGGTGCTTTACTACTGACTGGTACCCCCAGCGCCAAGAATGCAACCGATACACAGCAGGCACTCTAAAGTGTATGTTAAATAACTGATTGATTGAATTCATGAGTGAAAATCCCAGTCACTGGGTGCCCGGTGAGCATGGAGGGACTAGGATATGGGTCACTTATCCTGCATATTTCAGCAAAGAACGGCTCCCTTTAGTGTCATGTCCTTAGTCTTTTCACGGATGGGGGAGGATAGAACGCTCACCTTTCTTGTAAACAAGGCAAAGAGGCTGGCGAGGAAGCAGAGGCGGGAAGGGGCTGGGGCTTGCATTGCAGAGGCAGCGGGCTGTGCATCGCCTCTCAACACGACCCTGAAGGCAACAGCGGTCAGAGAGGTTCTAGCAACCACGAGCTGTTCTCCCGGGTGAGCCCGCCTTCCCAAATCTGCTTTCCGCCGGAACGTCAGCTTCAGGCCCCTGCTCTGTTGTCTTCTTCAGGTCTTTCTGCAGAGACTGCTGTGATCGTTGCTTTCTGTGGTGAGGGTCGGGGCAGCCATTGGATGGCTGAGTCTCCTCCCAGCATGAGCTGGCTGGCTGTTCCTGGTATGGCTACATGGGGGCAGGAGGGGAGGCCTTGCTGAAAGCCTGGGGGTGCTGCGCTTCCTGAGGCTCGGCCCTGAGGAGGGCAAGGGTGCTGACAAGGCCACTTTCTGCGTGATTGGCAGGACAGTTTGTGTAATCATAGTGATACTTGGCGTTACTGAGTATTTTGTATGTGCTTATGTAATTTGGTTAGTGCTGTTGGTTGCCTCCCTGGAGGTCATCTTCCTCCTTATTCCTGTTAATAGAGAACCAGAGGCTAAAGCAAGATTGGCAAAGCCAGTCATAGGCACCTTTTCCCACATGCTAGTCTTCCCAGTATCCCTCGAAGCTAGAGGTGGTCATGTCATCCAGGTCTGGCCAATGAGATGTAAGGTCATGTGATCCAGTCTGGCCAATGAGATGTAGGGAGAAGTATGCTGGGCGTTCTCTTAACAGAAGAGAGATGTGGGAATGGAAGCCTCTGTCTTGAGGGTTCTGCACTTAGAACTACTGTGACCATAAGTAAAAAGAGAGCTAAGTGGATTGCAGAGCCACTGAGTTAACCCTTGAACTGTCCACTCCTGGTGTCTTCTTTGAGAAAAATACATCCCTCTTTTTTCAAGTCCCAATAAATGAGATTTTCTGTTCCTTGCAGCCAGAAACCATATTAGACACATATATTTGATGTGTTTAATCCTTATAATTACCCTAAAGGGGAGGTATACTTAGTTCCACATTATAGACAAGAGAATTGATGTTCAGAGAGGGTAGGATAGTTGTCCAGAATCACACAGCAAGAAAAAAACAGTGAGTTAGAATTTAAACTAGGTCCGTCTATCTCCAAAGCTTTTGTGATTTTCATTGCTCTAAGCCCTTGTCCACTCTGGCCTCAGAGTAGGAAAGAGCAATGGCCCGACAGAGGTTTCGGGAGAAAGGGAAAATGTAGCTTAACCTTCCTCACCCCAGGCTGCTGGTGTTCTCTTCCCTCATGGTATCAGAGCCTTCGAGCCCTCTCATGGAGCAAAACCCACCACTGTCTGGTGGGAAAGGACGGTATATGGGAAAACACGCCATGCTCCAAATAAAAAGGCTCTGCCACTTATTAGCTGCGTGACCATGGGTTGGTGGCTTCATCTCTGTGAGCCTTGATTCCTCATTTGTAAAATGTATGAGAATTCACTTGGGCAGCAAAAACCAAGTTAAGCATCATGAGCCAGAAAGGGCATTTACTGACTTTTATTTGCTGGGAAACCCAAGTGGTAGACCCGGCTTTAGTCTTAGAGGTAGAAGCATTAGTAGAAAAAGAAAACATAGCTGCATCTTTCCAAATTGTGCAGCCCCAACTTCATCTGCCCAGGTGGCTGCCTTTTCTTCTTTCCCTCATAGAACAAACATGCCTGTTTCCTGGAGGCACTGGCAATAGTTCTACAATGAACACCAGTGTCTCTGATTGGCCTGACTTGGTCACATGACCTCTCTGGGAGCTAGAGGTGAAGTTAGTCCCAGCAGAACTTTCCTAGGAAAGTAGGGACAGTTTGGTTCTCAATTGGAAAAGGGGGCGGGGTGGGGGTGTCCTGTATCCAGAAGTGGGGAATAGATGCTGGGCAGGAAAAACCCAAAAGATATCCCTTCCCCTACTTCAAGGAGGAGTTTTGAACATTTGATGAGATAAATACATTCTGTGATGGTGTCCAGCACAGCCCTTGACCTTGGAAGACCCTTAGTAAATGCTAGCAGGCCTCCTTCCAGACCCTGGCCCTGTCCTCCCTGAGGCCCTTGCCTATCCCTCTATGTCAGTGGGTACATTCGAGGGAACAGGTCCGTTTGCACTATGCAGCCCCCTATCCATCACCCCAGCCTTTGTCCCTGCACCCAACATGACAATTACCATGTGGCTTGAGATGAAACTCTAATCCTATTACTCATTCATCAACCAGCGGGTGAGAACAGGCGCTGATCGAACACTGCCGAGGAAGCCGGGAGAAGCCTTCTCCACCGCTGTGAAACTAGGCTTAGCTCAGGCACAATAGGTGTGTAATTTAAGGTTTTGTTGAGCTGAAATCCAATCACATACTTGACTGGTGGATCACAGAGACTCACAGGCTAAAAGAATGAGATAATTCCACCTCACACAAACACTGGGATTTGGCTTCAACTTAATGACAAGTGTGTGACCAACCTTACACTGTTTCATTCTCCATCTCTCCCTCCCTCTCTCTCTCTCTCTCTCTCTCTCTCTCTCTCTCTCTCTCTCTCTGTGTGTCTCTCTCGCTTCAATGTATTTGCACCCCCTTCCTTCTGGACCCTCTTCTGTACCACCCAGAGATGGGATGGGACCCAGCAAAGTTCCAGAGCCAGAAAACAAAGGTACATAAACAGCAAGAAGCCTTGTAAAGGGTGACCATCAGGTGGGGTGCACTCACATTCATTTTACTCAATTGAGTGTCTACAGGAAGTGAGAGGTGGCTTCTCAGGATGGATTTATTCTAATTCCTAGCGGTCTTGGTTCTTCTGTTCTAGGAGTGGCTTAGGATGAGAAAGGCCAGCAGGCAGGAGAGACACACGGTCATGCTCATAACTTGATCCCTTTATTCATTCAACGCTTATTTCGCCGAGTGAGCAATGCTCAATGTAAGGTGGGGAAGGGTTGTAAGAAGAAATATAGAATGTACTTTTTGACTCTGGTTAAGTGATGTTATAGCTGTTTACATAATTAGAGATAACAGTATAAATGAGTTTACTCCACTTAAATCTATTCACTGTGCAGACATTTATCGAATGGCCACCACGTGCCATGCACTCTAACAGCACGAGGGGATGCTCTGGTGAGTAAAAGGCATTAAGCAAACAGACAACAAAGAGTCTGTAACTAGGGCTAATGAGAGTTCTGTTTGGGAAGTGGAAAGGGTGCAGTGGTAGAGAATTGATGGGAGGCGGTCGTGAGGGAAGACCTCTCTGAGAAAGGGACATTGGAGTTGAGACCTAAAAGATGAAAAAAGCCATTTCTTCCAAGATCTGGGGGACGGGCTTTGGAGTCCCCAGCCAGACCCCAGATGGGAGACAGTACTGGGAGCCAGAGGCCTGGGTTCAAGCCCTACATCTGTGGGTGCTCTGTCTTGGGGCGAGTCATTCATCCTCCTGACTCTCTGACTATTCCCCTGCTCTGCTAACTTCGGGAAGTCCCTGTGAGGTCCCATTGTGATCACAGTGTGTTGCTTTAAACAGTGACAGGCAGAATGTAACTGGAGGGAAGATCATCAGATTCATGTTTCTTCATCTAATGGGCATATTGGGCATGGGGGTCTAGACGGATATCCCCAAGAATGGAAGTGGTCTGGGGCTGGTCTGCGGAACCATGAAATTTTCTTTCTTGGAACTTCCACATAGGTCTGCCCTTGGCTGGCATTTCTCAGACAAATGTTCTCTGTTGGTGGAGAACTTAATGGAACTTTCAAATGAGAATCCTGAAACAGTAGCCTCTCGGAGTCATTTGAGATGAACTTGACCCTCATCAGTCCACTCTGGCCCACAGAGAGTTCATTTCACAGCTAATATTAATGTAACATTAACCAAGGGCCGGCTACTGTGCCAAATACTTTCACGATCTCATGTAGTCTTTACCAGAGCCTTATTTTTAAAACAAAGATACTAAGGCTCTCAGGGGTGAGAAGACTTACTTCAGGTTGCACAATTAAGACAGTAGCAGAGCTGAAATTTGAATATTTCTACTACTGTTATGAGCAGTAATAATGATAGCTTCCATTTACTAAATGCTTACTGTGTTCCATGATGATGTTGCTACTGAGAAGTCAGTTATTATTCTGGTTGCTGTTCCTTAGTAGGTAATATGTATTTTATTTCAAGATGCTTTTAAGGCTTTCTCTTTGTCTTTGGTGTTCTTTCACCAAGGTGTGTAGGTATGGATGCTTATTTATTTGCTCTGCTTGGGACTCCTGAATCTGAGGTGTTAGAGACTGTTTGTGTCCCTCCAAATTCATATGTTAAAACCCATTGCCCAGGGGGAGGGGGATGGTATTTGGGGTGGGGCCTTTGGGAGGTGATTACCGTATTTCCCCATGTGTAAGATGTACCCTTTTTCGAAAAATTTGGGGTCTAAAAACGGGGTGAGTCTTATACAGTGGTTGTAGATTTTTTTACTTGCATTTCCCACTGAGGATGAGGCAATATATGAAGACAGTGATTCACCATCAGACACAGATGAGGACAAGCTAACAGCTGGGAGTTTTGACAGTGATGAGGAGTTGTATGATTTTTATGAATAATACAACTTGAGTTCAATAACTTTATGTAATACATTTTTTTTTCAAATTTCAGGCCCCCAAATTAAGGTGCGTCTTATACATGGGAGCATCTTATACATGGGGGCATACGGTAGGTCATGAGCATAGAACCCACACAAATGGGATTAGTGCCCCAAAGAAGAGGCCCCAGAGAGAGTCCCTCATCCCTTCCGTTATGTGAGGACATGGTGAGAAGATGACCATTTAGGAACCAGGAAGAAACCAGAGCTTTCTTACCAGATAACCAAATCTGCTGGCAACTTGATCTTGGGCTTCCCAGCCTCCAGAACTGTGAGAAATCAGTGTTTGCTGTTTACAAGCCGCCCAGCCTGTGGTGTTTGTTATAGAAGCCCGAATAGACGACGTAAGGATTGGCGACTTCCATCCATTCTGGAAACGTTCTCAACTGGTTTTATTTAAATATTGCCTTCTTGGGGCCGGCCGAGTGGCTCAGTTGGTTAAGAGCTTGCTCAAGAGTGTGAGCTCTGAGCAACAGCGGTTCGAGTCCCGGCCCGAGCTGAGCAGCCGCTGAGCTGCCAACAGGTGGCAGGATGGCTCAGCTAAAAAAAATAATAATAATAATAAATAAATAAATAAATATTGCCTTCTTCTAATTTCTTATTCCCTCTTTCTAGAACTTGGATTAGATGTATGCTAAACCTCTGTTTTTCCTGTTTTTTCACCACTCTTCCAAATTTTCTGCCTCCTTCTATTTCTCACTGTGCTGCAGGCTGAGCAGTTCCTTCAGATATGTTGTCCAGTTCATTAATTCCCCATCAACCCTGTCTAATTTATTTAAGTCCTCCCCTTCCTCTTTTAAGTTGAAGTATAACGCCTATGTAGAGAAGTACAGAAATCATAGGTTGTTTGCAACTTTTTCTAAAATGGAATTACACAATATGTACCCTTTTGCGTCTGATTTCTTTTACTCAGCAGTATGCTTTTGAGATTCATCGGCGTATGTGTGTGTATTACCCCCTTCTAACAGTTCCATTTAGTTCTAGAAACACACTAAACATGCTTGGTGTTCTGTTCTGTTTGTTCAGATGTCTGCAGACTTTGCAGGTCTTGTTCTCATGGTGGCTTGTTTCCTTGTGATTTTGTGAGTTTTGCTAATAAAGTCATGTTCTTTGGCCCGTTATCTATGGGAATGTTTTGGGGCCTAGTCTGTTAGGCATTACTCAAGAGAAAATTTGCATTTCTTCCTCCAGACGTCCTGATTAGTTACCAACATGGGACCATTCTAAACGCAACAGTTGGCTCAGCGCTTTGTGTGCCATATACTATATAGATATGGTAAATGGATGCTGACTCCAAACCTGAGACAGGCTTATGACGAGGGGCTCACAGGGCAGGCTGGGATGGTGGGTTGTTGCTGTTGATTTTGGCAACAGCTTTATTGAGATATGGGATATATTTTTTAATCCTAATTCACTCACTGGTGTGTGTGTGGGGGGGTCACCTTTGTGGGATCCCAATATAAACAGCTACCTTGCTTGGATTCTAAACTTTGTCTTCATTTCTCCACACATTAGAGACACTTTAAGACAAAGGCTTAAGTCCACCAGGTGTTAGCAGCTGCTCTTTGGGCAAATGGCAGTTTATGCTTCCTTACTTTCTGCTTTTGAGCATTCTCAAAATCCCCAAAGGATTTCATTTGCTTTTTCTGCCAGCTCACTCATGCTTAAAAAAACAAACAAACAAAAAGCACCTTCTTAAAAATATATTTTATTCAACACTTTTGCGGCAGGGGGAGGGTATGTATATTATATAACAGGGAGGTTTCTCCTAAACATCTATTCAGCCATAACACTGGACCAGGTAAGCAAGCTCCTTATATGCAGTATGTCACGTGTTCCTGGAAACAACCCCTTGAGATCAGTAACCAGGCATATCCCCATTTTCAGATGAGGAAACTGAGATTCAGAGAGAATAAACCACTCGCCCAGTGTTGCCCAGCTGGTACATGGCAGAGGCAGGATGTTGAAGCAAGGTCTGTTTGACTCTAGTGCCCATGTCTGTCACAGGTATGCTCACTGAAGTCAGAGCTCTGGGTGACTTAGGGTTCACTCCGGCCTCTGTTCTGGCAGAGGAATCACATCGTTGAGAGGAAGTGGTCAGTTGCCAAAGGGGATGCCTACAGCATCAAGGGACTGCCGAGCTTTGGCTCCAGCATCCAGGTTGCACATGGAACTAGTCTTGTTGGCTTCTTTGGGAGGTGGGGATGGCCACACAGAAGAGTGGCGTTTGCTGAATTGAGTACCTTCAGATATTATGACTGCGCCAGTTCAGACTTAGGAATCATCCCAGGAGAAGAGAACTTGGCTGGTGGAGCATTTCGGGTCATTAGGTTATTACAGAGGGAGGTCCTTTGAGGGTAACTCCATAACTAGGCTTCCAGAGTCACCCAGGAACGTTTGCTTGGTGGGGCTACCCCTGCTCTGGGTGCCTGCGACCGTCTTCTCTTCTCTCCCTGCCCCACTCCCCAACCTAGTCTGGTCCTGTGGGTCCTAGGGTGCAGCCCCCTCTGGCCTTCTCCTGGGCTCAGACCTGGACTCCTGGGTTCCAGTCCTTTGTGGACGGGGGTAACATCAGTATCTGGGGCGCCTTCATGTCTTCTGTATCCGTCCTGGCTGCTGGGAAGGAGCATGCCAGGCTCTGAGTCCTCTGAGCTCCTGCCTTTTCCTCCAAAGGAAGATTGATTGTGTGCATGTTAGTCCGAAAAGAGGGTCAAAGAGTTGGAAGCATAGAAACAAACTCCAGTTGAGTGCGTGCTGTGTGCCAAGCCCTTGTTTCACAATCACGAGCAGGAGTTACTTTATTTAGATATACTTTTTCTGTTTTTGAGTGCCATTAGAGTTCCTGTGTATTTTACATCATTTTGCACTGTGCTTGGAGACTTACACAGGATGGGCAGTGTTGCCTGGTGGGTCAGCATGGGTTCTGGAGTCAGCCGTGACTGGGCTCCAGCTTTACTATGTTCTACCTGTGCGACTGGGTGTCTATCTGAGTCTCAGTTTCCCCATCTGCAAAATGGGGCTAATAATAGCTCCCTCAGATAGCCAGCTGTAGTACGGTAGAAACATGGGAGGTCAGCTGGAGGCAGTTCCCATACTTGCCAATGGCTTAGAGTCTGTCTCTACCTGAGTGTTCTAATGGCCTGTGAGGGGACCATCCCGAGAGTTAAAGCCTCAAGGAGCGCCATCAACCAGTGAGGCATGGGAGTTGGGGGTAAGTAGCCCAGCTTCTTGGCCCATAGTGGAGCCATTCTGTGGCATCTGCTACCCAGTCCCTCAGAGGATGCAAAGCAAGATGGAGCCCCTGCTGCCCACACTGGTAACCTGCTTATTAACACAGTCCTTACAGACTTTCCTCCCTACTTGGTCCCACCTCTCCACCCGCTCCCAGTGCCTCCTGAGTCCGCCTTCCCAATACACACGTGCATCCAGTCTTGCTCTGTGGGGCTTTGCTTCCCAGGGCACATCATCTTAGAGAGGCTCCGTGCTCTGTTCTGAGATGGAGTGTCATTGTTTGGGGATAACGGGACCCTGGGCTTCCTGGGGTCTGAAGCATGTGGTCGTGGGAGCACACCACTCATTGATTTTAAATAGTGGAATCTTTTGTCTGGTGACATCATCCTGGGTGCCATGGTGAGGCTGCCAGCTGGATGGCACTGTGTTCTTGACCCCGCACATCTTGCTGTGTGAAATGGGAAAGGCTTTTAACATTTTTTGTTTTCACTAAAACGTTAAAACCTGCAGCCAGCCTGCCGCTACCCCCAGATGGCAGGCTTTGGCAAGCATGAGTGGGGGGGGGGCGGCCCTTTGCTTCCCATCCATGCCGACACCTAAATTGAGCAGTGGCTCTGTGGCCAGCCCCAGAATTGGTTGGGGGTGCACCTAGCTCAGTGAGCTGGGGTCACACTTTCGGCCATTGGTCTGTGGCTGGGCGCAGGAGTCTGCTCTGCATAGATGGGGCTCAGTATGGAGTGGCCTTGTCCTCCTCTGTTGTTTGTCACCAGCTACCTTTTACCACAAGAATCTTGAGAAGTTGGTATAAATGGGGCTCAGAGCTGGAGGTTGACTTGCCCCAGGGCACCCAGGTGGTAAGCAGAGAGCACCTACGTGAAGCCAGATTGCTCTGAGCCAAGGCAGAGATGGAAGCCTGGGGCTGGAGCTGGCGGCACCTTGTAGTAAGCACAGGGCCTCCTGGTGGGACTGCCTCTCCTTCCAGTTCCTTGGGGAGGCAGCTAGGGTCTCAGGAGCTTGACGTTCTGGAATGGTGAGGCAGGGAAGCCAACGCAGGGGGGTGTCATGCTCCCCGTGTGAATGGGTATTTCCTTCAAAGCTGGGAGAAGGGAAGGAAAGGTGGCCCCGTAAGGGGCCTCCCAGCATAGCAGGAATCTGTTCCCAGCTGCGTGAGGCTGTGCCGAGAGCCTGGGATTTACTGCACCCCAGCCAGCTGAAGAGAGGGCGTTGAGGGAAAGGGCATTCCAAGTCTAAAAGGCATCAGGGCACCCCTGCCTCCCCCCAACAGGGGTCATGCGCCAGTCTGTGGAGCCAGCTGGAATCACCTGGGACCATCACTCCAGAGCCTGACTCCCGTGGGACAGGTCCTGGCAGTGGAGTCTTCCAAGTGAGTGGACACAATGCTGAAATAGGCAAGTCATCCGCTGGGTGGCATTTCATTGTCGATTCTGCATCACCATCATCATCATCATGCTAACATTCTTAGGACATTTACTATTTGCCAGACACTACTCTAGTGTTTAGCTGATATCATCTCATTTGAAGGCTCACAATCTCCCTGTGCGGTTAGATGGGGGCAGCATGAGAATTAGAAAAATGTGTTCCTTTATGGGAGGATGTGACCCAGCCACATTCTTGCTTGCCAAGTGGATAGCGGCTGGATTTCAGCCTCCACGGGCCCCCGGGTCAGGCACCTTTGCACAGCCTGCAAAATGCACCATGTGTAGTGTAGTGATCATGGAGAACAGCTCCCATGATCCCCATTTCACAGATGGAGAAAATAAGACTAAGGAGGTACTT
>NW_017731354.1:8478403-8483131 GCF_001890085.2 Hipposideros armiger
CCGCTAATAGCCACTGATCACCGAAGGGCAGTTTAAATTCTATTTAGACCTTAAAAAAAGAAAGAAAAGCTAAACTTCAAAAGCCGTTTCCTGCAAGCTGAGCGGAAGCCAAGTGCAGCCATTATCAGCAGAAACCGGATCGATATTTCAGCACCATCCCCTGGCTGGGTTTTCGAGGAACTTTTATTATGATTGCGGTTAAGCTGTTCTAAAGTGGGGCATCATTTATAAAACAAACGGATCCCTTCCAAATAGGTTATTTTCCTGGTTAATGACCGATCGTCTGCCCTGGGGTCTGTCTGTGTTGAGATTCCAGATGGGAACAGGCACTACCAGCCCAATTATCTTTATTAAGTGTTTTTCCTCCCCCTCTTCTGAAAAATGAAATGGCAGCCCGCTCCACCGTCTCCTCCTTCCCCTCGCTCTCACCCCTGCGCCATTTCCTGCGATCGCCTCATTATGGACAAGTATGTCCTTTAAGACATGGAGACTAATGAGGCGGTTTTATGAGACTAATACATTTAAAATTTTAACACTGGCGCTTGCATCTTTAATTGTACAATTATACATTCATTTAGCACACACTCGCTCTCGCTTTCTCTTTTCTGCTTTAAAAGATAACAAACCACAGGTGACTAAAAGTGTGTGAAAAGGCAAGATTTATGTCATTCTTTAGGGTACTAAATCATGCAAGAATAGAAATTGTTTCTCTCCTGACAGATTTCTTAAGCAAAATTATTTGGTTACTGTTTCAGAGAAAAAAAAAATTTTTTTTTGAGTGGGGAAGGACAGGAGAGGGTTAAATTGTACCTCATCAAAAACTTCTATCTTCCATCCCCCATTTCTACATATAGAAAATATAGCTAGAGAGCATTCTGAGAATTAAAGAAAACTTGACGGTCTGTGGCCCAGTAGCTGCAGCTGGTGAGAGAGAGACAGAGAGAGACAGAGAGGGAGACAGGCCACTCCTGCTGTCCTGTCTCTAACAAAAGCCTCCTACATCCCGCCCCCTGACAGGACTTTATCGGGTAGTAATAAATAAGGCTGAATTATTGATGATGAGAACCGCTAATATTATTATGACCTCAATTAAGTGCTTTTTTCAGACACATTAGTAACAAAGGGTCTTCCCTCTCCTGGTTGCTGTTTTTCTCCCCCAGGCCCCACTTTACATTAAAATCTAATTGATCAACCCTATTTGCCATTCGCACAAGAGTGATCACCATAAAGGGTCATCTATCAGCATGGGCTCCTCATCAGGCTATTAACACCTTTTGTTGCTGCCCCCCCCCCCTTCTGTACCAGCTGAGAAGGATCAGAAAGGCAGGGCCTGCGATCTGGAAGGATCCTGTGTGAGGTCCGACTCTGGTCCCCTTTAATTGCTCTCTTTAACACCCTTGCAAAACACATAAGATGTTCTTGCTTCCGAGGAAGTCCCGCCAGGCAGCTGTGAAGTAACAAGATGGCAAGGTGTCCCGGGGGCTCGGCCAGCTCCACTGCTTCTGCTCACGACGCCCCCACCGCCTCTCCCTCTCTGTTGGCCTTCATTCGGCCTGCTCCACGGAGTCCCAATGTCCTGTCTGTGAGGAATCTGGCACTTGGTGGTAGATGGGAAGGGATGAGAGAAGTGTGCAGGCAAGCCCTTATCAAAACTGGGGACAGATGCTGGGCTAAAATGGAGACAGGTCCTCAAGGATGACAGCCTTTTCTGACTTCCTGGCCCACGGTCGCTCATGGGAGTTTCATAGATGGCCCATAAACCCCCTGTGTGCAAAATTGTGTTTACGTGTATTTTCCTGGGAGAGGGTTACAGCTTCCATCAGATTCTCCAATGGGTGAGAAATGTCTTCTCAGGGCCTTCTTCGATGGGCGAGGTTTTCTTTCAGTCTGATCCTCACTCAGGGNCTGCAAAATGCACCATGTGTAGTGTAGTGATCATGGAGAACAGCTCCCATGATCCCCATTTCACAGATGGAGAAAATAAGACTAAGGAGGTACTTGCCCTAAGTCACAGGGCTCCTAAGTAGCGAAATCAGGATTAGAAGCTGCCTGAGCCCCAAGCCATGGGAGTCATATGATACCATATTGTATAACCACTCCATCTTATTAGCACCCTTGGGCGTGTTGGTGGGGGAGAGGAAAGGGGTCCCTCTATAAAGATGCCTTTCATCAAAAAACCTTGTAATTACCAGAATTGTGTGAAAAAGGAGATAATTTGCTACAGTTTTAAAGTTATTAGTGGATGGGGGAGAAAAAAAGTAACCCAAACTTGTAAATACTATTAGCTCCTTTCCAACTTTGTTGAATTTAGCTGATGTTTTTGGTGTTGACTTTCCCAGCTATCAGCTTAACTATATAAATCCAGTTGACGTGTCTTTATTCAGATAAAACTCTAATACTGCCAGTGTAGCAAATTAGATGCAAATGCCCCTTTTTTATTTTAAGTATACTTAAAGCTGCCTTTCCAATGCAAATTTTGTAGGAAATCTCAACCAGCTAGGACAGACATCTTAGCTGTCAGCAGGCAAGTGCTTTCATTTTGGTCTCAGGCAAGGGAGCTGCCTGCTTTTTTTCTTTTTGCCCCTGCAGACTGAGATAATTAAAACTACAGAGAAATAGTTTTAAATATACATGATACACACAGTTCCTTAAATTATGGGATAATGCATAAATTCACACATTACCATATTTGATAGTGGTCTCACTGACCAAAGTGGGAGGGGGTTGGCGGGGTGGGGGTGGGGGGACGGCAATGTAATTTTCCACCAACACCTCTCTGCTCTTGTCATAGCCTCATGGTCCCTGTCACTTAACCTGGGGTCTTAAGGAGCCCTGGTAATGGTTCACAGAGAGGTCGTGAACACACTCCTTAGAAAGGGAACTCTGTCTTTTTTTTTTTGTTTTTTTGGTTTTTTATTTTTTTTTTAAGAAATAAAAATGTTCATGGTAACTTTTTTTTCCCACCCCCAGCAGCTCTCAGTCTCTTTGGGATATATATCCATTTCGGCTTTGATTTGTTGAGCTCCCTGAATGAGTTTATCCAAACAATGTGAATTTACTCAGATCTCTCTCAAATCCCACATCTCTTGTGGTTGATAAACCTGACTTTAGCTAAGAAGGGTTGGATCAGTGCGATTTGAAATTCACATTGAAAATGATAAGGGCTTTGCTGGAAATAAGCAGCCGGGTGAAGTGCTGTCAGGAGGCAATGGGGGGGCAGCCGTCAGGGGGGATTTGGTCAGGCCACGCCCCCACCTCCCCTTCTCTTTCTGGAATGAAGGTAGAGAAAGGAGAGGAAAGGTGAGTAAGGCTTTGCTTGGTCACACACTGAAGCTTTGCAGATAATGGGGATGATAGTTCTGAAGAGCTATGTGCATTTGTCTTATTTTTCATAACTAGAAAATGGCGGCCATTCCTTTATGGGTGATGGTCACCCTATGGGCATTTGGGGGGGCAGCGATTGTGGCCAGCACAGAGCCTGGCACCAGTTGGAATCCAATTCTGTCTCTCTCTCTCTCTCTCATTCTCTCTCCCTCTCTTTTTCATCTCTCTCTCTCCCTCCCCCTCGCTCTCCTCCATTCCTTTTTGAGCACTTAATATGTGCCTTGTACTGGGCTAAACATTTTCTCATTTCTTCCTCACAACCCTAGGAGGCAACACAATTATTACCGCATTTCCCCATGTATAAGACGCACCCTTTTTCGAGAAATTCGGGGTCTAAAAACTGGGTGCGTCTTATACAGTGGTTGTAGATTTTTTTACTTGCATTTCCTGATTTTTCGTGCTTGTTTTTGCACTCATTGTAGATTTTTTTTATGACGCACCCAGTTTTAAGACCCCAAATTTTTAGTAAAAGGGTGCGTCTTATTCATGGGGAAATACGGTATATCCATTTTACAGAAGGTGCCATCAAGGTGTAACCTTGTGGAACCACGGAGGGCACGTCGGTGCTGTGTGTCATGGATGAATCCTCATTCTCTTTCCATTCAGCTGCCAGGCTGAGACCAATACCTTAAGGAAGTGATGTTTGGAACATGCTTCCTGAGAAACTCTAAAGGAAAATTTTCTTTTTTTCCCCTAGAACATGTTAACGTGAAGGGGAAGAGGGGGAGTGAGGGGTGAGGGCAGAGGCCAGCGTTCTGGGGCACAGAGTGAACGGAAGAGTCAGTGTTTTCCTCGGTGAGTGAGTGTGACCTGAGTAGACCAGGCTCTCTGGACATTTGGGGCTGGACATTCTTTGCTGTGTGGGGGACGGGGGAGTGGAGGGCGCGGGCTGTCCTGCGCACTTTAGAAGGTCAGCGCCAACCCTGGCCTCTATGTGCCGGATGTCACCAGCACCTCACCCTCAGTTGTGACAGTCCCCTGACATTGCCAAGTGTTCCTAGGGGGACAGAATCACCCTGGTGGAGAACCACCGGTGTGGAGTCAAAGCCCAGATGCCTCACGTCCCTTAAAAGACAGGTTGCATGTAGGTTCTGTCCCCACCTCGCAGTTTGCCTTTGTCTCAGAAGACCCCGCTTTCACACGCCCTCCTGAGCAGCTAAACAACCTTCCTTAGAAATAGGTGGATGGGAGGAGCTTTGCCACCGAAACCTGATTTCTAATTATAGTGGTCACTCCCCCTTGTCTGCACCATAAGGGCTTCTCCGCACTGCCTTGATCTATACAATTCCAGTTCAGCCTCGATGAATGGCTGTTCCCACTGCTTCTGCCCTGCGTGTGTGTGTG
>NW_017731354.1:8485436-8510761 GCF_001890085.2 Hipposideros armiger
TCTCTCTCTCTCTCTCTCTCTCTCTCTCTCTCTCTCTCTCTCTCTCTCTCTCTCTCTCTCTGGACCTCTATCATCTCTGCCTATTTGGTCAAGAGAAAAAACTCATCAACCTCCTGCTTCCCAAGGGGACTGTGAGAATGAGCTTTCTAAATTAGTCTGACTCCTGCAGTGCCTCCCACTGGGTGTCGGAAGTCACCAGAAAATAGGAAGTGTGCTGTGTTAGTTGTACTGCTGTTGTTTGAGAGGCGCGAGCTCCAGATATGACATGACAGGAACTCTCTTTGGGTGATGTTGGGAAGCTTGGAGCACTCTTTGAAGCCACCTTTTTTGGCTACTCACCATGAAAATAGCTTCATCATTTTCTCCCTGTCAGTAAAGGGGCCGACAGCTGTGAGATGATGTCCCGACTCGCCCTCCCTCTCAGAGCTCTGTCCTGAATAACTGGACCGCGTGCCAGGCGGCCAGGCAGGGGTCTGTCTGCCCACCACTCCTCAAGAGAAAAGGGGTGGGCAGGAACTGCACGGAGGTGAGGCAGTCCGTCACAAAGCACTAGACAGCATTTAGCACTGCCTAGTGGCTTCTCAGCCTGTGTTGTCTTAATTCAAGTTGTCATTCATAGACCAGCAGAAAACTAAAATCAATACGTGGTGAAAATGGGCTTAAGAGGCAAACTAAAGTCACAGAGGAGGTAGGTAAACAACATGGGTTTCCTCAGTGGGTTATATTGTCCCTTCCTACTTAGAGTGGCTGGGTGTCAGGCCTGTGTTTAAAAAAAGAGAAGGGGTAGAAAATGAGAGAATTTCTCTTTTGAAGATATACAGGGTGTGTGTTAAACAAGACCTCAGGGTTGGGGGCGGGGTGGGGCCTCATTTGATTGGGCCACAGAGAACAATGAGACTGATGGTGTTTGGGATGCCTCTATATTTTACCCCAGGGCCACAGCAGGTGCGTTTTGAGACATCTGCTGATTGCTGTGTTACTTCTTGTCAGTCCATGTACTTCTCTGGGCTATAGTCTTCTCAACCAGAAAACGGAGTCAGACAAGGTGCAGTGATTTTCAGCCTGCTCTCTGGTGAGAAATGAAGACAGATTAGGGCTTTGGTTCCTCTTGCCTTGATAACCGCTCTGCGCTCCTGCAAAAGATTTCATTTGTGGTTAGAATTTCACAGCAGAGACAAAAGTTTGGAAAAAAAAATCCCTAGAGGAGAGGGTTTCTAAATTTCCTTTCACTTCTGAGGGGATGCAGACATCTGTTGCACGCCTACAGGTTATTACTAAAGACCCAGCTTAGACTAATTCTACCTCCTCCTGGGACTAGTGGAGAGCTGGCAGGAGCAAGGGTGGCAGGCCCAGTGCGCCATGAGCTCTGGCTCCAGCTATCAGCGCTGGAAACACTGAAGGAGCCCTCTGTCACACACGGGACATCTCAGCCTGCTTCTTCTCCATCTCTGCATGTCATGGGCTTGGTTGTCAGAGATGGAACAAGAGGAGGTACATCTTAGATCAGGAATAATTTCAAACCAAGAGACAGCAGCAACAAAACATGGCGACACGATCTTCATGGTGATGAAAGTCTGTTATCCAATCTCTGTGGCAAAGTGAGGTCATAATTTCTTGTGCCTCTTCTGAAGAAACCAGAGCTTCAGTAGATTGGCACCAAAAGGGTGGTCTGGAGGGGGCATGGGAGTGGGGGGGGGCAGAGGGTTCAGCTGCAAGTCCCACCCCAGCCATTTGCTGCTCCCAAAGCCACTTCTGGCAGGTCCCCGAGTGCCCTCTTCACCCCTCACATTTAGAAATTCTGGGGTCTCCGAGAGGAACACAGATTTGCCCAGCCCAAATACAGAAAACCATTAAGAGTTAAAAAGAAAAAAATATCACTGGCAAGTCGGAAATATAAATGTGAGGTTACCTGTATTCAGAACATGCAAAATGAGCCCGCGTGTTGGAAAAAACCTTCCTGAGAAATTTAGCTCTGGAAACTTGACTTAGAGCTAGAGGTCTGGTTTGGACTTGGAGTTTGAAGCGTGTGGAAGGTCTGCCTGGGTCAGGTAGGGACGGTGCCACATCCACAGTCACGTCACACAGCTGGTGTCCAGAGGGTCTGGGGCCGCCGTGTGCACGTGGCTGCTGAGATGCAATGCAGAGAAAAAGCCTCAGTGCATTCACACAGGCTCATCCAGCCCTGGTGCCTCAGGGTGATAGGTGGTGGCACCTCTTTTCCTCAAGCTGCTCCTACATGTCATCTCGCGTAGGTCTTGTTAAAAGGGGCACCCGTCACACACCTATCATAACAGTTTCTGACATTTATTGAGCACTTCCTCTGTAGCACACACCGTTAGACTAATGGATTCAGTCCTCTCAGCGACCCAGTTATCACCCCCATTTCACAGATGAGGAAATCGAGGCTCAGAGTGGTCACAGTGGCCAAGCCCAGATTTGACGCTGACTGGAGACTGACTGCGCAACCACGAGGCTATTTTGTCTTTGAAGCCATGCACCTCTACATTTAAAGGAAGAGAGAGGGAAGCCTGGTGCCATTGGTACCTGACTGGGGCCATTATCAGCCCCCCTTTCCGGGAGGTCCTTGAGAAACACACCCTGAGAGCAGACCACGGGCTCCCCTGTTCAGAGTCGAGGCTTCAGCCCCAGCAGACCCCGATTCAGGGTCCACTGAGAGGGGCTGGGCTGCATGGCACCCTTGTTTGCTCAGGTTGCAGGGAGGGCAAATGAGAGGGAAGTTCTCAGAGGCTGAGTTACCTGCGACAGGTCCTCCCAGGTGGGGACGGTTAAAGGTAGGGAGGAGACGCCATGCCCCTCTCAGGAGAGCACAGTCCCGTGCTTTTGCGATCCTCCAAAATTGTCTTCCCAGGACCTGGCCGCCTGAGAGATCTAGGACCTGACCTAAATGGAGGTGACAGAGAGCAAGACGGGGAGGGCCTGTGCCCTTCTCCTGCCCGAGGCCCTGGGCTTCACCCTCCACCCATACCTGTGGGGAGAAATGCACCCACTCGGCCGTGTGCACGGATGGCCCAGCCCCGTTTTCAAGGCGGCGATGACCATAGCTGTTAACACGTTCGGAAGGCACCGAGCCCTCGCTGGGTAATTCTTACTTTTTTGAGCTGTGGAGCCCTATTTATTTTGTGTGACAGTCTGTTCTTTCCCCCTACCGTGACGGAATGTTCTGTGGCGTATGTTATGATCTTTAATTAAAGGGAACTTAATTTGCTTTCGAGGCATCTTTTGTTCACTGCAGACACCCTAGGGTGTTTTAAAACCAGGTTTGGAATCGCTGCCATTGAAGCCCGGAGTCTAAGCCACCTCGCTCCTCTGGACAGACGTAAGGGGGTGTCTGTCCCCCTCCCACCCCGCTCTGCACTTCAGCCTAGAAGCTGGGACTTCTCCAGGCGCTCCCCACTGGCGGAGGGATTTGATTGCCCCCACCTTCCAAAGAACACAGACCCCGCAGGCCCCACGAATGGACCATAGGCCAAAATTATGTTTGAGAAGGGGACGGACCATTTAGATGACAAATGGGCTTCAAGACACTGTCAGAGAGTCCAGGCGGGGGGAACTATTAACGGTCACACGGAGGCAGCCGCATCTGTGATGGCAGAGCCGGTCGGTGGGTCCCCACTGCTGTGTTTACTGCTCCTTAATGCGGTATTGTTTACTCACAATTAAACCCTTTACCATTAATTTAACTTTCAGATGCTGAAATTGGTCACACAGCCTCCAGTCTCCAGCCCCGGACAGATGTGTTCTGTACACTTGTTTAAACACGGCGCTCATTAGGAGGTAATGCATGTATAGCAAGTTGATTACACCACAAAGCAGGACGCTTTATCATGGGGGCCTCTCAGGAGGCCCGGGAGGGGCCGTCAGCTGCCGCTGTCACTCTCCCCCCTCCAATCCTGAGTGACGGCTGGGCTGCCACCTCCTCGCGGCCTGCTCGGAAGTACACAGCTTCCCGTCAGAGCGCCGCCGAGCTGCCTGGGAGGAGGTATTAATTGTTGTCAGCCTCCATTTCACACCCCAGATAACAAACGAGCACCACCCTAGCAGTGTTTAAGGAAGATAAACAAGTCGCTTGAGCCCTTGCAATTAAACGTGCTTGCATATTTTAGATGAGATATTTCCTGTAAGAAAAGCAGGGCCACCCTGAGCAAGGGGAGACAGAGGAGTCCTTCCGTCCTGTGACGATCGGTCGGATGGGGAAACTGCCCACCTCGCGGGGCTCAGAAGTGGGCCCCCTGGGTAAATCGCGTTTCTCCATCTGGATCCGGCAAGCAGCGGCGTTCAGCGTGATGCGGACAGAGCCGGCCCTCTTTGATTCCGTCTCCTAGGAGAAAGGTGGAACAGTGATGTGGGTAAAGAAGGGTTTCTGGAGCCAGACTACCTAGGTATGAACCCCGGCACTGCTTTTATAAGCCGTTGTGACTTTGGGCAAGTAGCTTATTGGAGCCTCAGTTTCCCCAGCTATAAAGTAGGTATACCGATAACACGCACCTCCTGTTTCATGAGGATTAAATGAGGCTAATGTTTGTTTGTGGCCCTGTGTCTGACCCCTGGTAAACAGCGAGAAAATGTTAGTTATCGGTAGTAGTGAAGATAGCAGACTTTACTGTTACCTTAAAAAAAAATAAAGTTCCTTAGCAGCAAGATGGTTAGAAGCAAGCACTGTAGTTTGTCCCTGAAGTGAGTGATGTGACACCAATGTTTGATTGCAAGGCTCCTTTCCTCCTCAGTCCTGAGAGGGGAAGACGGGATGAACTCAAAACAGAGGCTATTGGTGGGGGTTCTGCCTCTGGGCAGCTCTGGGAGGACCAGGAATTGGCTCGATCTCCCGCTTCCGGATTTTTCCAGATATTTCTGCCCCAACCTCTGTCAGGATTGAATGTGCCAAACAACCCGATTTGCTCCTTCTCCTCCCTCCTCCTCCCTTCTGTAACTTCGCTCTGCAGTGAAGTCTTAAATTTACCAGCCCATAGTAGCTTGTCCTCCATTCTCTGCTCTGGGGTGCCCACCCTGTGTTCAGACCCCGATATTTCAACTGCGAGGAGAAACTGAGGAAGCTGGGGTGGAAGCTCTTTGCTACCCTATCCAGGTCACCTTGTCCTCATTGTGCAAGTCCAAGCCACCTCCTCCCTCTTGCTGTGGGGCCTTTGCACATGCTGTGCCCTCTGCCTGAACCACCTGTACTCACACCAGCACCCTCCCAGGCTCCCAGCCTCCCGGCCCAGCCTCCACTCTTCCGTGTCCATCCCAGCAGGCTGGAGCAGACCTGTTTCAGGTTCTTAGAGCACCTCGCTTTACCTTTGTAGCATCTCTCAGCATATTGGTTATTTGAGTGATTATCTGTTTAATTTCCATCTTCCAATAAAGCTGGGTGCTGTGTCTGTCTTATCTACACAAAAGCCCCACCATCTAGGACACTGCTTGTAGATACTGAAAAGGTGTGTGTTCCTCCACTGTGAACCACTGGAATGAATCAGCCCTTTTCCCTTGGGGCTCCGGAGAGAGGAAAAGTCCATGCTATTTCTCGTGGCTATTTCGTCTTTTCTTCCTAAGACTCAGAGAGGCTAACGCTGCCCCTCCATCTGGATTTCCTTGTTGGACAAGGAGGGGTGGAAGGGTTAAAGTGGACTGCCATCCGCGAGGCGCTTCGGGCCTCTTCCAGCGGCCCGAGTCATCACTTTTTCCTTCGTCTTGCTGACACCTCCCACTGCTGGAGAAGCCACAACGATTTGTCCTCGGACAATGCAAAGGATGTGGCTCTGCCTTGTGGGTGCGTTTTAGGGAGGCGGGACCTTCATGTATTTGTCTCCACAGCTGCTTCCTCTGGGCCTTGTGGTTGCCCGGGTGCGGCCTTCTCATCCGATCACGTTACCCTTAATAACCATCGCCCTGGCAGGAGAGGGGCGCCGAACTCGGCGTCCTGCGTGCCTGTGTGTGTGTAATGTGCCCGGCAAAGGATCCTAACGATGCAATCCGCATGCTGTTCCCCCAACACCCAGCTTCTAGCTTCTCCACATCCATTTATATTCCTGCTCAGACCTTTGGGATCAAAATTCCTGACCCTCTTGCAAAAAAAGCAAAAACACCTTTTGGAAAAAAATAGAAGGAGGTGACATTCCTTGAGCTTTCATTTCCCTTCATGGTTGAACTTGGATGACTCAAGTCCTTTGCAGTCAATCTATTTAGCTGACTTGTCCTGCCAACTGCCAGGAGGTCAGCATGGCTGCATCTGCCCCTCCAGGGGCGGCATGTGGTCCCAGCTGGTTGTGCCTCGGTGGGAATGGGAGTCGGGGGTTGGGGGGGGGCAGTGCTGTCTGGAAGCAATGTTCGGGGCTCCTCTTCTGTGTCCTGTCAAGATGTTACTTCTGGGGATGTGCTTTTGTTTGCTGTTTGTTTGTATTGGGTGGGATTAGCTCTGATTACATATTAATAACCTAGAGCACTGTCTAGTAATTAGATGTTATCTTCCAGATGTTTAAAAGAAACCTTTAATATTTTAAGCCGCTTGGAGGTCTCTCGGCACTTTATTAAAATGGATGGAATTTCAAAGGGGAGTCGGTGGCGTCGCTTTCTCTGGATTCTCTTGCTGGTCTCAGACCCGGAGCCCAGGGTACCCGTAAAAGGACCCCAAGCATTTATTGTGGTGGCCCCTGTTTGGGAACAATTGGGGCAGCCAGCCATTCAATGGGTGGGAGAGGGAACCTCACGGCACTTCTGGCCCCTGTCAATCGGCCAGAGCGGCTCATTGATTTTTTTGAACCACTTGAGTGAATCTCTCAGAAGTTGCCCTTCTCTGAATCCCACACAATCGCCTGTTCTCTCTTTATTAGGCGCTTTGAGGGACAGCCTGGTGTACACCTGCCTTTGAAGGGGCCCCCACCACGGTTTTAATGACCTCCATCCGTCAAAGGAAAAGTTCAGAGTTCATTCTTTTGTCTAATTCCCAGCAACTGAGGAGTCGAGGGTGCTGGCTGGTCCGGCCTCTTTAAATCACCCGCCTGAAAACTTTCCCTGTGACCCCGCTCATGTCAAAACAGCGAGCTGGCCGCTCTGGCCATTGTCATCGGAATAAGGGCTAAGTGATGCTGCTTGGTCATTACGTGTGCCCTGATTGGCAATCAGGGTACAATAGGGGGTCATTAAAGGCCATAAAACTGCCACAGCTCTGAAAAGGGGATTTTGAATGGAGCCAGAGGGCTCTGGGAGCCGGCCTTCAAGGAGAGGGGGTTTGAGCTGAGCTGGGAGGGGAAAAGTCAGAGTGGCCTGGATTAAGAAGTTCCTCCCCTGTGACACCAGAAAAAACGATCTCCTGATGTCATCTTCCCAGGTTGCTGGTTCTTCCATTCTCCAAAGAGAGCCCCTTAGAGCAACACCACAATAAATGAAGCCCACGGGATGGTTTTTATATGAGGAGGTCTGCGCTATTTGGAAATATATAGATGTTTGTGGAATTAAAGAGTAGCACACGTATATGTACAGACATAGCTCTTTGTAATGGAAGAGGTCACTCCTGCTGAGTGTTCGCTTTACCCCAGGGCCTGTTCTAGTCACTTTGCAGGCGGTAACTTAGCTAAGCCCCACGCCAACCCACAGAGGCGAGTTAACGTTTTCCCAGCTGTGACAGTCATTCTTGTAAAGCTTCCCCAAGATTGCGGGTCTTGGAAGGAACCATGAGAAAAGAAGGGGTGTCCGTCTTCTTAGGGAAAGATGATGGCTACCTTAAGTTATGTTTTAGGGAGTCTCTGCTATGTGCCAGGCATTTGCAGAACCTCACTTAATTCTCATGTCAAAACTGTGTAGTCGTCACCATTATCATTCCCATTTTATAAGAATTAACAACATGGAAACTGGAGGGCAAAGAAGGGAGATGTGGATGGCATGCAGGCCCTGCCCAAACCCAGGGGGTGCCAAACACATCCGTGTCACGGGAATGCCAGCCCTGCAGCTGTGCAGCATCACGGCCATACGGACACTTGCCAGCTTGCCTGCCTAGGCTCTCAACCACTGTGTCCGGTGTGGGGTAGGGATCCTGGGGTAGGCTTCAGCAGATGTGGGCCCCAGGTTCTGCTCTGCTATACAGCCTTGGGCAAATCACTTCACCTCTCTGGGCCTCAGTCTTCTCAGCTGAAACGTGGTAGGGAAAAGTGAGACGCGGACTAGCTTTGAGCTTCTCAAACAAGGCACTTCTTTGCGTTGCAAATAAAACCAGAGGATGCATGTGGGCCGTACTTGAGATCATCTGTTTCATTCCAAGGCAAGTTGTGGACACATTATTTTTCTGTTTCCTTGGAAATACATCCTGCAGTAGAATGCAAAATGCCCATGGACTTTTCAGGTTAAAAAGGAGCATTTATAGAAGTTTGGAGCTTGCACTGACTGCATGCCTCTGGGGGAGACCTCTCACCCGCAAGGTCTCCCAAGGCTACCTACCCCCTCTCCTCTGCCTGTGGAGGAGCTTGGATTCACTAGGTCACCTGGCATGAGGAGCTTGAAAAACATTTTGAGGTAGCCCACTAGGGGCTAACACGGTCCTTTTGGTCTGTGAAATGGAGCCCTGAAACCCTATTGGGGCAGGCAAGTGAGATTATGGATGAGAAAATGTGTTGTAAGCTAGAAATATAGGTGCAAACAGCAGGGTGAGCCCACATTGAGATGACTGGGGATTCCCAGGGCTGTAGTTCCAAGTTCCAGCTTGAGCTAGAAGGAAGGGCCCTGGGGACCGGAAGCAGGACATCCAGCAGATCCTGGCTCCACACAGAACTAGCTCCGAGGCCCTGGGCAGATGATAACTTCTCTGAACCTTGGTGTCCTCGCCTGTGAGAAGGGACTAAGCCCAGCGCCCAGGGCCTAGAGTGGTGGATGAACTGAGGAAATCCATGCAAGGCACTCAGAGTTTAGTCATCAGCCCTCTGTAAATATCAGGTCTCCTTAGGCAGTATTATCGTGCTTTATTCCTGCGATGAAAACCATTCCTACAGAGAACTGAACTCGCCCCTGGCTCCTGTGAACACTGACCTCTGACTCAGAAAGAAGAGAGAGAGAGAGAATAAAAGAAAGGAAAAGAGGAAAAGGGAAATAACGTGTATGTTTGTGATGCCTTTCCCCGTTTCAAGGTTCTCTTGGAACGAATGTCCCCTTTGCTGTTTGCATGTTTAAAAGCATTGCGATCCCGCCTCACCTTCCATCCCTTTGCTGACGGTTGCTTGGACTCTCTTGGCCCACCTTCCTCTCTTGGAATCCAGCTTTTCCTCTCTGCATCTCCAGGACTCTCCCTCCCTCCCCTCTGTTGGTTGGGGAGCGGGAGATTGTGTCTGAGTCTCTGAAGCAGCCTTCCCGTCTCCTTGTTGGAGGGAGTGGGGCTCTAAGGCGATGGGGGAGAGACGTTTCGTGATGGAGCCGTCCTCCGGTGGGTGACAACCTGGAGCTTCTACCACCAGCGGCGTCTTCCCCTCCCGCCCTCCATTCAAAAGGCTGACTTCCTCGCACCCCTCGTCCCAGGAAACTTCTGGAATGGGCAGGAGCCACCCTGGCCCCCATTCCCTTGTCCGATTTAAGCCAAACATGCCCGTGTAGCTGGAGATTTCCCATGAGGCCCCTCCTTCCCTCCGGGAATTTTCCAGAGCACACTTGTCTCCCTCTGAGAGAGCAGGATATCCTGCACTCCCGTCCAAGTTATGGATGCTCAGAAGACGACACCATTTAAAACCTCATCAATCTTGCGTCCCACTCCCACGAATAAGCAGCCACGGGACCAGGCGTGGGCACTGGCTTAAGTTGGCAGGATCCCCATGACGCCTTTGGGAAAAGGACCGATTGACTCCCTACTCAAACCGACTGGAGTTTGCCCATTTGCCCCTAGTCCTCTCAACGTCCTCTCAGATCTCTAGATTCTAGCCTGGCCTGGCCCCTTGCTTGCCCTTAGGGCATTCCCTTTCATTGGCTTAGTCCTAGTTGCATCATTGGTCACGCGTGAGGAAGTTGAACTCCATTCTAAGGCCTCTTCTAGCTCGAGCATTCAGTTGCAAATAGTCCTTCATTAATTCAATTCCTAGTTACTCAGCACCCTACTATGTGTCAGGCAGTGCAGGCACTAGAAAGTCAGCAGCGAATAAGGGTGACATTGTTTCGGCCCCCATGGAGCTAAGGCAATCTGAAAGGCTGGAAGGTTGTTGGAAGACAAGGAGGAGAAGGAAGGAGGACCAGCGAGGAGGGTTTATGGAGAGGTGATGTCAGATCGGTCGGAAGATGCACTTGCCAACAGAGGAGCTGGTCCCGTGAGGTGAGAGCCCGCACAAGGAGCTGAGTTTCCCATCCCCAGAAGTGTTCAGTGATGTCAGAATGACAACCCAGCAGACTGTGCAAGTAATTCCCTCCCTGGGAGGCTGTGTAAGAGCTGGCCAGGCTAAGGGCTTGGAAGGGCCGTCTTGGGCACAAGGAAAAGCACGTGCAGAAGTTGGAAGACTGAAGCTCGACCTGTACACACTCAGGTTTTATCCGCACGTGAACTTCTAACTGGACAGTGAAATGCTCAGAGTTTTAGAGAAGTGATGTCGACTGCAGAGAGGCGATTGGGTGGGAGCGAGAAAGCCTGGAGGAGGAAGGCCACTCTTTAAGGAGGCTGCCAGAATAGGTGGGTGCGAGGTGTCGCTTTCTGAGCCAAGGGGACATCTGCACAAGTGGAGAGGAAGGACAGGTGCTAGACATCAAGAGGAGGTGGGCTCCAGGGGGCAGGGCGACTGGCCAAGGGGTTCAAGGAAGAGAGCGAAGTTAAGATGATGCTTGGGACCAAAAGTTCACGTGGGCAGATGGATGTGATCCAACTTTTATTCTGAACCAGGCAACTTTGGGAGTTAGCTAGAGGAAAGCGGTGTCTTTTTTTTATAGGAAAGGGTGCTAGCAGGTGATAATAAAAGTATTTACCAACTGGTCTGAGGCATGGGAACCAACCCATCCAAACAGCCTGTGCAGGGGTCAGCTTGGGCTGCCATAATAGAGCACACAGACTTCTGGCTTAAACAACAGAAATGTATTTCCTCACAAATCTAGAGGCCAGAAGTCCAAGATCAAGGTGTCAGCAAGACTGGTTTCGGGTGAGGCCTCTTTCTTTGGCTTAAAGGTGGCACCTTCTCACTGGGTTCTCATAGCCTTTTTTCTGTGTGCATGTGTGGAGAGAGCTCTTCAGTACCTCTTCCTCTTCTTATAAGGACACCAGTCCTATTGGATTAGGGCCCCACCCTTACGATCTAATTTAACCTCAGTGATCTCCCTGAAAGGCCCCATCCCCAAATACAGTCACATTAGGAGTTAGGACTTCAACATATATATATGGGGGTTGGGGGACAATTAAGTTCCTAACATCCTGCATGTCCCCTGGAGTGCCAGGCCTTAACCCTTTACTTGCTGGGCCATGAGGACATCTGAAGGTCCTGGGGGAAATGTTGGGGTGTCCAGGCAGTGGGCATTGGCACTCAGGGACTGGGGCCATTTACCTACTGGCACGGAAGTATTTTCACTCCTAACAACCGGGAAGGCTGCACCGGCACAGCCCAGACGAATGCCAGGCCTGAGTGGCTGTGTGGAACAGGGTGGGACGACCTGCGTTGGGTACCAAGCCACCGGGAGCAGGAGCTTTCAGAACAAAAAATCAACTGGGGGTTAGTGGTGTTGGGAGAGGCCTTTAAAACACAGATTAAATGTTTGCTTTTGAGAGTAGTAGACTTTTAAGAAAGTAACTTGGCTATTTTTTTTTCCTTCGGACTAAATATCCATCTTGATGAGCATAAAGGGAGCAGCTGCATCGAACATCAAAGTCCTCATTATAACCAGAGGGAGGCCCCTCGCTCCTCTCTCCTTCTCTCATAAGCCCAGCCTTATCTGGAGGGACCTCTGTCCCCAGAGCTGTAAAACAAGCTCTTTTTCTAAGCTAACGGTGCACAATAGTGTCAAATTATGTATAATGATTTTGTAATGTGAACTAATGCCACCAGGGACCTTGTGGAAAGTACCACTTTCATTAAACTTACCCAGCAACAGGGTCTGAATACGAATTTAGAGGCGGCGGTAAATTGCAAGGCACATTTATTTGACGCATTTGCCGGCTGCTCCCACACGCAAAGACCCATGGTACATGTTGGTTTCTTGGTGTGACAGTGGGACAAGGTGAGACTGATGTGTTCCCCCCGTCTGTCTCTTCACCCTGGGGCCTCCAGCTTTGTGAGGTTCTTTGCCAGCCCATGTGGGGGCTGCCCGCCCCTCTTTGTCTCAGACATGCTCGCATCTCCGGGAGAGTTCTGCCGCCCTTCTGATGGATCAGAGAGGGCACATTGGGCATCGCCCCGGAATTAATGAGACCTCCAATTACATTCATTTGCTTCAAGGAAGTGTACCCAGCAGTGACCCCCACATTTCAGAGTTCTCCCACCTCCTTCACGTCCTTTCAGGAGAAGGAGCTCATTATAAGAAAGTCATACCCAAGAAAGACAAATGGAAGAGACCTCAGGAGAAAATAACAGGAAAAGGCCACTTCTCCACCCCAGTGTCTGGTCTACGAACCCCATTTTGGAAGCCTTACTCGCCTTGC
This sequence comes from Hipposideros armiger, assembly GCF_001890085.2. Classification (NCBI taxonomy): domain Eukaryota; kingdom Metazoa; phylum Chordata; class Mammalia; order Chiroptera; family Hipposideridae; genus Hipposideros; species Hipposideros armiger. The sequence continues at coordinate 8,498,032 of NW_017731354.1, forward strand.
CTGTGACCTGACAGAGCCCCAGTCCGCCTGTGTCCAGGCCACCACCACCAAGAGATGAGAAGGAAGACATTACTAACCACAACTAACCCATGCCATTTTTCCGAGTCTGCTAATCTTAATTGAATCAATCTCCCAGCCTCTCTTGACAGTGAAAGATTGCTCAAATCTGGGAGGCCAGGCTGGACACGACTTCTAGAAGAAAAAAAATCTCCCTTAATCATTAATTTGTCCATTCGCTCTCATTTGGCCCCATTCTTCACTGTCTTGGCGGTGCACCCCCCACAGCCTCCCTGTCTTGGTAATCATCCCTAAGTGTTCTTCCCAGGACGCTCACGTGACTAGAAACCAATCTGCTGAGAGACGACCTGGCAGAGCAGCCCCCGTCCCCTCTCCCTTTGGTGCTCTTGCTCTCCCTTCTTGCTATGAAGTCTAGTTTGGCTTTAATTGAGTCCAGTGAGGTCTCTAGTACACTTTTCTTGACACACTGGTAAACGGGTTTAGACCAGACGTTCCCCAGGAATGGAAACTACTGGGCAACAACTTGCTCTTAGATAAATCGTCAGAAAGAATGCTATGATCCTAGGATGCATCCTGACCCTGGTGAGATCATGTAACAAATGGAACTGCTGTATCCTTGATTAGTCTCAAAAGGAAAAGGATTTACGTCCTCTGGACTTATGACTAAGTTTTCAGAAACCACTCTTTTTGTTCCAAATTATTCAGAGCTCTCACACTCTAGGTTTAACTGTGATTTTTGTCTTTTCTTGACAGGGTCCAATGATTGGTGAGAAATATGCATGAGGTATAAGTTGAGACTAAAGTAGAATAAGGGAATTTGTCACCCACTGCCATTGCCTCTGGCTTGGACTATTGCAATAGTATGCTAACTGGTCTCCTGGCTTCTGTCCTCGCCTCCCAACACTTTGCCTCCAAGGAGAGAGTGATACTCTTAAAACATAGGTCATATCATGTCACTTTTCTGCTCACATTTTCTTAAATTCCCCAGCTCACTCAGCATTAGAGCCCAAATCCTTCCATGGGTCTGGCTCCAAATGACCCCTCTGATCTCATCTCTTACTGCTCTCTCTCTTGCTCGCTCTCTCTGTCTCATTCATTCCACTCCAGCCACTTCGTTCTCCCTGGTGTTCCTTGAAGATGGCAACCTTTGCACTAGCTGGATGTTCTCACCTCTCTTATCTGCTTGGCTCTTTCTTTTACTTCATTCAGGTCTCTAATCAAATGTCCACTTATTAGGGAGACATTCCTGACCACCTTATCTAATAAAGCACCCCCATCACCTTCTACTTCATTTTTCACTATTCAATTCTCATCTGATATACTTTAAAATTTTTTTCTGTCTCCCCTAGTATATAGTTCAACACCACAAGAGGACGTACCCACCAATAGTAGATATTCATTAAATGTTTGTTTAATAAATGACTTATAAGATTCACCGAGAGGATGTTAGTGACTTGGGACTCTTGAAGGCAAATTTTCATAATTTCAAAAGTCATAAAATGTTTCATATTGATCTTGAATTTCCCAGTAACAAAGATAGGAAAAGGCCACAAAGGACTCTTTCTATTAATAATGGTCATTAGCAGTGTTTGAAGCTAGGCAAAACATGGCAGTTGTCACAACTGGACCTCCAATCCAACACCATCCTTGCCCGGGATTAAGAATCTTCTACAAGACAGCATATTTTTGTGGTTATTTGAGTTCAAGTTCTTAACCCAAGGTGGGTTGCCCGTCACAGGTGGATTTATTGTAGCCTTGTGGATTGTTCCCTGGCCCATACAGGCCAGCTCCCCAAGGCTCCTCTGCATGTAAATGCCAGGTGGTAAAACAAATAAACCACACCGTTCTTCTCTCATGCCTCGCCATAAATCGGCCTCAGCCTCACTCATGGGGCTGGAGTCAAGTCTTGATTTACGCAGTTCCTGAGATTTATAGTGTAGTCATTTAACATAAAAAAAGTAATAAAACCTCTCAAACATGAGTTCTTACACATAAATTCTAGACCTAGCAAATGTTTGGAAAGTTTTGTTTTCTTTAGATGATGCTGACCATGACTGCCTCATCTTGGGGATCATGTCAGGTAGAACCCAAAATTTCAGTCCAGTGTAGCCAGCATCATGCTTTGTGCAGAATGGATACTGAGTCATGGCCAGTTGATTTTTTTTGTTCAAATTGGGGTCTGTGCTGAGGGTGGTGAAGGGTAACTTCCAATTGGTCCCCCAAGGTACCAGTGGGGGAGGTGCAGATTTCATGTGGAAATGGTTGACTTCAGCAGCAGACACTATTTTCATTGGTTGCCCTGGTGAAGGTGGTGAACAGGGGTTGCGGAATGGTAGGTAGAAAGTTCCCTGCTTTAGAAGTAAGGAAATATAGCTTTAGAAGTAAGGAACATATAAAATAAGGGAATAGGCTAGAGAGCTAACCGCTGCAATTACCTTTCATATTCCATTTTATGATCCTTTGCTCTAGAAAGAAAGGAACACTCTCTAATTTTTCTTTGTATTTTCCCAGGGTTTAGTGCAAGGAGAGATGCTTGTATGTTTGTTGAATAGAATTGGATTTTTTACTCCAGAAGTTTGGAGTGAGGGTGGAGGTGTGAAAGACATTTCTGTTAAATTTGGAAAGGGCCTCAATGGCTCATGAAAATGAAAATAATCCCTTATTTGATTTAGTTCACATAGGCCATTTGAGAAATACCTGAGGATTTTAGGCCCAGGAACGTTTAGACTGAAAAATAAATCTAAGCCACCCTTCCTTTGCCTAAAATTTTGGTAAATTTTTGTCATATTTGGCTCCTAAATTTTTTTTATTTATTTCTTCGGGGCTGATAATTGTCATTTTGAAAGCAGTTGGGTGTTTGTGTGTTTTCCACCACTCAAAGAATCATAAATCTCACCATAGGCATGCTTATTTGGAATATGTATATGTATTTTCCTGTGTAGGTGACAGTTTTAGGATCCTTCTAAGCAGTGATAAAAAACTCACAGTTATAATGTGTGATCATTTTGTCTTTCATTATAATGCAGAATTGCTCCGTGCAAAATCAAGCCAAGATATAAGCCTAAACCCAGGGGCAAAATTCATTCATTATGCATGTATGTTATTCCCCCAAATATTGATAATACTTTTCATAATAATTATTTTACATATATTAGCTCATGCTGCTATATTAGTATTAAAGATACCTTTATTAATCTTGAATATTTTGCTGAATAATAAATAGGATCTCAGAGGCCTGTGTTAAAAAGCTGCTCTTAGCTAGAATGCTGTAAATCAGTTGTTTTATGAATAAAATTGGCTTCTGTAATTTTTTTCCTCAGGATTGCTAATTTAAATAATTTTCCCATTTATTGAATGTGTATTTTTTTTTCTTTTTTGCTAGAGACACATCCCCCTGCTGCCACCCTCCCTCCCAGATCTCCCTCCCTGTTGGAGAAAAATGCAAAACCACATAAACCTTCTTCTAAACCATCACAGCCTGAAAGGGCAAAGACTCTGCATTATTTAGCAGGCAATAGGCAGCTCCCTTGCTTCCTTGTTAACAGATGACAACAATAATGACAATAAATATCATTTATTGAGCGCTAACTGTGTGCAAGGCCTTGAAAGTCCTAGCTCACGTAAGGATCACCCTGTCAGTTGAAACTGTCATAGCTCCCATTATATGTACGATGGAGCTTAGGCTTAGAGAGGAAAAGGTCCCATCGTTGGCCAGAGATGGAGTCTGGGTTTCAACTCCAGTTGATCTGACTCCAAAGCCTGTGCAATGCTGCCCCTGAGATGAAAGCTCAGACAGGGGTGCTGGTGTGCTGCTCAGGAGCGGCCCTGAGGGTTCTCGTTGGGGAGCCTTGTACTGCCATGGGTGGGTGAGGGGGTCCATGGAAAGGCGATGTGGCTGTTGGAAGGACAAGCTTGGATATGACACATGCCATCATGCATGGCTCTCCCCCTTTCTTGTGCAGTTCACAAACTATATCTTCTGACTGTGTCAATGAGCAAGGAAAGCTTATATCTTAGACTTCTATAATCTCATTCTGTGTAGAGGCCAAAGGCTAGCCCACTGTTGCTGAGTCTGATTGATTGATAAGGTCTGCCTGGGTCAGACTGTGTCTGAGGCAACATCGCAATGGGTTGATGACGCCTGCCATGAGCTCAGGATGGGGCACCTGGCAGCGGCACACATTGTGTGTTTTCTAAGCCTGGGCTAGATTGTGTAACTGTTGGACGGCCTGCCTTTCAAAGGATTCCATGTTGGGGACTTGGAATTATGGGTTTCACATTCGAAAAAGAAGGATGTTCTGGTGAAGGTGGGATTCTTCCTAAGAGTAAGAATGTAGACTCCTTGAATGCCTGTGAGCTGCTTCTCATTGCTCTGAGAGCGGGGAATAAGGCTGGCTCCATTTTCCTCACAGCACTTGCGTCTCGCCAAAATTATCTTATTTATTGTTTGCTAGTTCTGTCTGTTCTCACCGTTTGGGTTGTGAGCTTCATGAGAGCAGAAACTTAGCCTGACCTGCTTGCTACACTATCCCAACACCCGGAACTCTCCCTGCCATTCAGAAAATGTTTGATGAATGAATGAATGTGTGAATGAATGAATGGTTCTAATGAGTTTCCCAGGACTTACTCTCGCCTTTGAGAAATTCCCACTACTCTCATCTCAAGCTCATCCTTTCCAAACGCCATCTTCTGGACTTGACCACTGTCTGTGGTTCTGCATTTTTCTTTCTTAATTCCTCTAGTACCTTCCCGTTTTGCTATTTAATCATGACTCACGTGTGTTTCTTGGGAGCCGTCCAAGGTGCGGAAACATTCCTTAAGTAATTTGTATTCCTAAATATGGCCTCCTCAGCTCCCACAGCTAGGGGCAGCCTGGCTTAGTCAGGTTTTAGATATGCATATTATTATGTAAATGTACTTGAATTGAATATAATTTCCTTAAAAATATTTTCCAATGGAAAATAGATCTCCTTGTAGAGGGAGCCTAGCCAGGCAGTACCTGAAGAAAGCCTCATTATTTGCATGAAGCATGCATGAGACATGCATGAGTATGAGACATTTCAACAAGCTATTTTTAGAATGAATAATGACAACAATAGCTAGAATTTATTGAATCCTTGCTAAGTGCCAAGCACTGAACTAAGTACATTAAAGATGTTTTTTTTTTTCATTTAGACTCGCCAAGAACCCCTAAGAGTACTTGTAATTATCACCCCCAGGTTACAGATGAGTAAACTGAGGCACAAGAGGGTTTGGCACATGCCCAAGGTCACTCAGCTTGAGGAAGAGCTGGGATCTAATGTAGTGCATGGTGACCCCAGAGTCCCTGGTTAACCTCTCTGCTGTCCCGACTACAGGCACTTGCACCCCAATGTTGAATCATCTTCAGAGGAAATATTTAAGTAAATCTAAGTAAATCTGGAGGACTAAGAAAACAATGCATACTATCTATCTCTTCCTTATGCCTTTTGTTCCACTAGTCCAGCTGGTTCTAGTGTGTCTCTAAGGGATAACTTGGAGAAGCCAGATTTCTGGTTAACAAATGTGTGAAATAAATTAGAACATACTCCAACTCCAATACAACAAACAGAATCAGGCCCACTTGGTTTTTTAAAATAGGAGTGATAGTTGCATTGAAAGACTGTGTGTCATTCTCCCTACAGAGTCTCTGGAGGAGTGATTCCAGAGGCAGATGCTGCCTCTTTCTTTAAGGCGACATTTGAAATCACACACACACACACACACACACACACACACACACACACACACACACACACGCGCGCGCGCACCCCACAGACTTTTTCTCCACATGACTAACCCAGTCTCCTGTGACCTCTCTTTAGTGTGGCGGGGACACAGGAACAGAGCCTGCAGCTTCTGCCAACCCCAAACATTTAGTTACATTAATCACAGCGTGTTTTTGGACTTTGAGCATCCAGAATGAAAGACACTTTCTTGGGGAGACATTGATCAAACAGTCTACAGGTATCTGTCCATCGAGGGCCATTAATCATCTCTGCATTATCTCGCCCACCAGTAGAATATGTAAATGTGATTCCTGTCAGTGATAAGGGGAAGTGAAATTATTCTTAGAGATTGGTCCATCTGGAGCTGTTGATACAATCTTACCGAAGACAATAGGTTGTAAAGATAATTTTTTTAGTATTACTAATCCAGCATTGCCAATATCCATGGAGAACGGAGAAATTTAAAACCAAACTAAGGCCGTACAGTCAAGGGAAAGGGGGAAAACAAATTCCAATTTTTCTTTAGTTCCTGCAATATTGTTTGGCGACCTCACAAGGAGGATGCTTTCTGCATAATCAAGGCGGGCATTTTTGGAAGGGTCTTTCTAGGCAGTTGGAGACTGCATTCTAGAAGGGTTTACATCCAGCCACAAGATTAACTCTTAACACACACACACACACAAGACAAAGACCTCAAAGTCCAGAATGGAATTTCCATTGTTCCTACAGACTGGAAGTCCAGGAATTCCATCTTCCACAGAGGAAACTTTCCACAGCTGTCTGACCCAGCAACTGCCCCTTATAGAGCTGGCAAAATGTTCAGTGTCAAGAGGAACAGAGGAAATGCACGGAGATCTCGCAGAAGATCCAGTGTTCTAATCCCAGCCATGCCCCTCAATAACTTTGAAACTTTGGGGAAATCCCTTCCTATCTCTGTTTTCTTTCTTGCATATATGAAATGAAACAGGTTGGATGAGATGATGTCTTCTCCATGACAGAAGGCTAGGCCTTCCTAGATGTTCCATCTAGGTTGAGGAAGTTAACAAGTTCAGTAGAGGGCCTTGGGATGTTGACCTCCAGGGAAGTCTCCGGATTCATCTATTGTGTGGCCACAATGCCTAGAAACTTTGGGCTGTTTGGTGCTGGTGATCTTGTGAGATGCTCTGTTATCAAAGAGGCCTCTGGAGAGAGGACGTGTAAGCTTGAATGTATATTGTCTTAATAGAGCTTGTAGTACTCAGGAATCATTGAAAGCAGGAGAGTGTCTTGGGAAGCTATTCCTGTTTTTAAGTATGAATGCTAAACATGTTTTGCTAAAAATTTCCAAAATCCAAATTTACTCTTGGAAGATTATTGACAATCAATGGTAAGAATGAGCTTTCAGGATCTTCCCCACCCTGTAACGGTCCTCTCCTCCTTCTACATGATAAATAAAAGAAGCAAAGAGTTCTAAATTGTTATTTTTCAGCTCCAGGCAGGAAAGAAGATGAAGGGTTTTGATGGGCATGAGGATGATCTTTCCCAGCAATTAATGATGGACTAGCATGAGATGGGTCATTAAGGGATGCAAGGAACGCTCTCTCCCTTTGGAGACCTTTAAGAAAAGGACTAAGTGACGACTGGCAGACTCCAAAGAAGAACACGGTAATTTCCTTCTGTGATGTCAGTTTCCAAAAGGTCAGAGATGTTTTCTTCCCCCAAATCCTTAGCTTTCCTCCAAAAATCCATTATGAACCTGACATCCACTAATTTGCCCAAATGTCCCTTGAACTTGAGGGGGTAATGAGTCCCTCAACTTTGTTGTCCGCTGTGAAGGTTAAGCGATGTCCCCCTCATGCTCTACGGGCTGCCTACTTCATATTTCAGAATATGGCAAGCACCTTTCCCAATCAGTTATGCCCGCTTCGTCATCGCTCCTTCCAGAGTTAGTAGTCTTCATTTGTTTTAGCTTGTCCTCACATAAAAGCTTGTCTATTACTTGCCAATAATCTTAATCCTTTGTTTCGTTTTGTTATGTTTACCATGCTGAGTAGCGGCAGGATTGCTGAATGTGTGAAGACTATATACTATTGTACAACTGTAAGTTATGGTTTGGGACCACACATGAGACCAGATTCCTTGTTCTGCAGAAGGAGTCATTTCAGCATCTAATAGGCATTATTTAAAGAAAGGACTTTATTTGGAAAATTCTAGGCTAAAGAGGTACATGATTCTAATTGGAATGCTGGTCTCTCACACTTTTCATGTTAGTGAGCTCCGAGGCTCTCAAAGAAGGAGATGACAGTACTTAGCATCTCCTACATTTGTATGACACAGAATCCTCTTTTCTTAGTATACCTCCTGTGATGGGTGTCCACGGAGCACGCACTGGAGAAAGCCTACGTCGAAGGCTGCGTGCCTGGGATGTGTTAAGAGAGTTTATTGTATGTCTAGGGGAGAATAGATTACATTAGTCCTGGATATTACTCCTGAGTTTAAGAATTCATGATCACTTGTGCAATTTGCTTATTACAAATACCCTTTGTAGAAAGGAGATACTCTCATATTCTGCACGTAGGATTAAAAACTGGTATCGCCTATCTGGAGTTGATGTCACAGTGTTCATAAAAAATGTAAAAAGAAGTTAATAGTAAATAGCAAGTCTTTTTATAGGAATTTACTCTAAGTAAATAATTATTATATTCCACTAAGACTTAGTTCTGATGATATTACTCCCATACTGTTGATATTCATAATATCGAATGGCTGTCTTAGCAGGGGCACCAACAAATCAGAACAAACGCATCCTGTAGAGCGCTGATGTGGCTGGACTCATGCACAGCAACTAAATACCAGCCCTGATACTTGACAGGATAATGGAAAACTGAAAAAATAAAAATCGTGCAATACAAGAATAGTTATATAAATTGTGATAGATCTATGTAATGGCATATTTTACAGCTATGAAAAGTAGTGTTATGGAAGAGAATTTAATGGCATATGTGTTCTTGGCATATTAACTGGGAAAAACAGATTAGAACTATATATAGATAATGATTCTCTTTTGAAAATGAAGTAAATGTACATGGAGACAAGATTGGAAAGATACACACCCAAGTGCTAACATTGGTTATTTTGGGTGGTAGGATTCCAGATAAATTTGTTTTCTTCCTTTTATTAGTCTGTGTTCTCCAGGTTAGGGGTCAGGAAACTATGGCTTGCAAGCCAAACCTGGACCACCACTTGTTTTTATAAATAAAGCTTTATTGGGACACAGCCAGGTCTATTCATTTATATACCGTCAATGGCTACTTTCACACTACAGAGATGAGTGGGTGCAGCAAAGACCATAAGGTCCACAAAACCTAGAATATTTGCTAGCTAGCTCTTTACAGAAAGAGGTTGCCAAGTCCTGACCTAGGCTTATCAACAACAAACACCTTTTAGGTGTGTAACAGAAAAGCATAACAATAAAACAGAAAACAACCAATTATGGGGTTTAAGTATCAAAGCTGTCCGTTTTAAAAGATGGAAATGTAAAGAAAAATCACTCAAACATTTAGTTATATAAATTCCAAATATTTGTACTTCTCAAAGGAGTTTCAAGGGGAGAATATAACAGGAATCTAATGAACTATTAGATTTCATCTGAGATGGAATTCACAATATTGCATGTGTACATAAAAGTGTTGGAGATTTCAGACAAGAATAAGTTTTAACCGGGACACCAATAAGATGCATCTCCCTACCTATCCATTTCCCCTTCTCCCTGTTTCCCTGTGTATTCCCAGAACACCCCAATAACACATCACATTTAGAACATTAAATCTCTGATCCTGTCTCCTGCTCCTTGAATTCCATCTGCTCACCTTATAACACACCCCTTCCCTATTCCCCACTGTCATCCTGCAGGAGATAGGAGGTTCTTCTCTGGAGAATATGAATGGCCCCCAAAGAAAAACCAATAGATATTGACATATGGGCATCTCCAAAAGCAAAATATGGCCTTCGATCAATTACCAAAACACACAGAGTGTCCCACTCACTTTTTAGAGCCTCTCTATTAAATATAAACTGACAGCCACGGATCTTCAGATATTTCAAAAAAGTATTCAACATGAAAAAACAAAGACACTAACCACCTTCAAACAAAATGAAGGCAGGAAGTAAAGACAATACGGAAACCAGAAGAATTAAAACAAACATGCAAACAAACAAACAAAAAAGTATAATATCTCTAGAGAGGTAACAGAATATATGTAGAAAATTTAACTCGTGTAGAACAAGGAGTTCTTGGAAACTGAAAATATGATAGCAAAAAACACAAATACATTTCATAGAAGAGAAGATAAAGTGGAGAAAACCTTTCAGAAGAGCAAATTTAAAAAAAACCACATAGCTATTAGGAGGAAAATATTAAAAAACAAAAAACCAAAAAACCAGAGCCCAAATCCATGTGTCTTTTTATGTCCTATTGTCAGGAATTTGAGACAGAATGCACACAGACGATGAAGGCCCCCGGTGTGGGACTGGTGAGCATTACAAGCTAACAACTGGGTTTTAATTCTACTATAGCACTTCCTAGTTGAATAAGTTAACCTTTCTGAGCCTCAGTTGCTTCTTCTATACAATGGACACAATAATAGGACTTGTCTCACACGGTTGTTTCCAGGATTACATTAGATAATTAGCTATACACTACTTAATGCCCGTTTAGGCTGGTGGTGGTCATTCAATGTTCATTATGATTATTATGATGTTTATGAATGGGGAGGAACACGCTGAAAATGGCAGCTGCCCAGTCAGGCTGTCCAGTGCCGGGTGGTCCAGAAAGGAAAGGAAAGAGGTGAATAGCCTAGCGTTTACTGAGCACGTGGCTCTGTGCCACACCCTGTGCTTTCCCTGTACTTTCTCACAGCACCGTCAGTGTCCACATTTCACAGGTGAGAAAACTGAGCCTCAGCAAGGTCGTATCCCTGCCCCCGCTGGCAGGGGCAGGGGCGGAAGCCTGATTTTCTGCCTCAGGACGTTTGTTCCAGGCTCTGGGAGGCGGGGGTCCTGAGGGCTTCCGTCCCTGCCCCTTTTCACCCCTCCAGTGCCTGGTTCTCCTCCATTTCCCCTTCTGGAGCCAAGTTGGGGAACTCTCAGGCCAAACCTGGGGCAGGAAGTTAGATCATCAGCCATCTTTTAAGGGGGGTAATTAGCTGACTATGAAAACAGCTTCTTTAACCACAGCAATTCGCCCCACCAGGGGAGAGGGGAAGTCGGTGTTTTTATTATAAACGGAATCATAGAGGGGTTTAAGGCTTAGTAGTATTTGGTTTGGTTTTGTTTTTTAAAGGCCTGAGGTGGAACTTGGCATCTATTACCCAAGCCCAGAAGAAAGGAAGTATATTTTCTGGGTCAGATTAAAAGGCTTTGGCTCTCTTGCTTTTTATGTTCATGGAAAAGGGACAACTTGCTGCCTTTGCTGAACCTCCCGGACCCCGTCCCCCTCTTACCCAGGCTTTCTGCTGCTTTTCCAGCCAAGCCATGGGAAGCACGTCCGGAAGTCTAACAGGAGAGAGAGGGAGAGAGAGGGAGGTGTGCTTCAAGGCGGCTCCAGGGTGATGGTGGAGGGGCTGCTGAGAAGCTAGGCGGCAGCCTGAGGCTCTCGTGGTCCAGTGGAAACAGGGTAGAGCCCAAGCAAAGTGCTTCAGAAGCCACTTATCAAGTTACTAAACCTCTCTGCGCCTAGTTTTCACATCTGTACGGTGAGCAGGGTCCCTGTCCTGTGGCTTGTCCAGGGGACAAGTCTACCCAGCATAATGCTGTGGCTTAGGGCATGGACTGCCTGGGCTTTGAACCCTAGCCCCAACCCTGACTTGCTGTGTGGGCAAGTGGCTCAAGCTTTTGTTTGCGCATGTGCAAAATGGGAATGAGATTATTAAGGTGGTTGTAAAGATCTAAGGGAAAAAGTGCTTAAAATAATGCCTGGCACATAATAAGTATTCAAGAAACACCAGCAATTCGATATGCCTGTTAATAGCATTGTTAATGTGGTCTGTCTGGTTTTTGTAGGGAGATAAATGGGCAATAAAGTTGAGTTTAGGTCCTAAGAAATGTTGACCTAAGAAATTCAAGGAATCAAGGAATTCATTGAACTCGTTCAAGGGGTCAACTTTTGAGTTAAAGAGACCTAAGAGGCCACTTTAGCCAACCCACGCAAGAAACAGATGGAAAACTCAGTGTTCAGGAAGGGGATGGAGCTTGTGTAAGGCCTCCCTGACCTGCAACCAGGAAGGGCACCTTGGAGAGTAGCAGCTCAATAGACTATCATCCTCTCTTCTAGAGATCTTCCAAATTACAGCCCCATTGTTGGTGTGTAAAATCCTTCCCAAAGGCCCTGGATTTTAAGGCACCTTTCATATTCATAGGAAAATACATTAAGCCCACGTGGGACCATTCACACTTTAGTATGAATTAGTTTATCAGATTTCCAGCATGCTAGCTAGCTGAGAGCAGCGTCCTCCCAGGTAGGTCAAGGGGCAGGTGAATTGTGATCCCGGGTAGAAGTGGCACCTAAAGCCTTCTCAGTCAACTCCAGTGTGGTTGGGGGTAGGGCTGCTATGAAGCCAGATTGCAGCCTGAGGACCCCCATACCCCCCTTCCCAGGGACACCAAATACATACTTCTTTATGGTTGAGCCAAGGCTTTTATAGTTTGGAACCGACTCAGTTTTGGGTAGAGATTCCTCATCCTTCCTGACCACTCAGAACCAAAGAATGCTCAGAACGTTTGGCCAGTGGTGTCTTAACCTCAGGGGCCCATTTGCAAATAGGCCCAGTGCACTGGGTTCAACCGTTTCCCCAACCCACAGTATCTCTGGGTTACATTATTATTGCATTCATTTGTTCAGATCTACCTCCAACCGGAAAGGACTTTGGCAATTTATAAGGAGATGTTAAATAAAACAAGATGGTCCCCAACCTCCCTTACCCGCCCGC
>NW_017731354.1:8511846-8520863 GCF_001890085.2 Hipposideros armiger
ACCTGCAGACCCCCACCCAGGCCTCCTATCAGCTAGCTTCTTGGAAACCAGTTTTTATAGGAGCCTGAGACCCAAATACAGCCTGCAGCGTCAGCACCCCCACACCCCATTATGGAGTAGAGCAGAGCAAGGGCAAACAAGTAATGCCTTTACAAAGCAGGCCACTGGCTATGGAAAAATCCCCTTGGCCAAATTTCATATGAATGCCCAGAATATGAACTCACCCTGATGGTCAGGGGTAATAACAAAATTCAATGCCAGGTTTTCCTGGAATAATATAATTAACCACCACCAACACCATAGAGAGAGTGTCTTCTATGTGTTCAGTCCTTCCTCAGCTATAAATATGGACATATGCACTTTCACCAAAGGGAGTCTGCTATTGGGCAGATAAGGAAACCGAGGCAGAGGCAAGGCAACTCACCTGTCCGAGGTCGAGTAGTGAGACAGGACCAGGATTTGAATTGCAGCTGATCTGGCTCCAAGTGCTGTGTGCTTGACCACTGAGCCCTGAACCACTGAGGCTGTTGGGGCAGTGGGCTGTGGAGCGAAGCCCATCTCTGGACATGGGAAATTTGGGAGCAAAAGGCTGCTCTCTGAGAGCTCAGGGTTTATACCCAGACCAAGAAGAGGAGCCTCCTTTGGACACCCCATTCCCCACCCGCAGGCACCAAGTGGTGTCTGAACATCTGGGGCTGGCCACAGGCCTGGCGAGCAGGCCAGGGGCTGTTTGTGAGACCACTGCCCTGTTGCCCAGAGGGCCAGAGCCAGTGACTCAAAGGGTAGTGCATGCTCATTTCAAGACATGTAGTGTGTGCACCAGGGCCGGAAATCCCGCCCCACCCCCGTGCGCTGCCCAGCTGGTATCAGACGGGGCCGACCCTCCCTGGGACGTTCCTGGCTGGTCCTGCCTGTGGGGCCTCCAGCCATTGCTCTGAGGTCGCCTGGTGCCTACAGGGTGCCTGGCCCTGGCGGGCTGAGAATGGCCACTCTCTCTGCCTCTGGAACTCTGGGTGTCCCCCCAGATCTGTGCCTTGTCCAAATTGGGAAGGGGCTTGGAGGAGGCAGAGAGCATCCATCCAAACAGGCCAGACACTTCTTTGAGGACATGTCCCCCTGACCCTACCTGGCAATCGCCAATCATTATTGGATGTCGGGCATAAGCTGTGTCTCCTTGAGAATGTCAGATTGTCAAAAGGAGAAAAGTCAAATAAAGGTGGGGGGTAGGGGGGAGGGAGGTTGGGTGATTGTCTTTGAGGGCCATGGCCCCAAGTTTCTGATGTGGCTTTCACACTTTGTAAGAGCCAGGCCTCTGTATGTTACAGAATTTGCAGCCTGGGACCCTGGCTTTATCACTCCCTAATCTCAGTTTAATTGCTGTGGTCAATGTACCCTGCACTTAATAACCCACAGCTTGGTATATTGTTTAATATGGTTGACACATACTTTGCTTTAAATGTCAGCACTGGCTGGGCCTGGGGACTTGGCAGGCTCCCTGGGAGAGATGGCAGAGGAGCAGCGAGCGTCATCTGCTCAGCGTCTGGGATGCTGGTATGTTGGCTGCAACTTTTCTTGGCTTGAAGGCTCAGCTACTGCCAAGCACTGAGCTGTTGGATAGCAGTTGCCGTCCCCAGCCTGTGTCTGAGGCCTCCCCAGCCCCGATCTGCTTTCCTCTTGCTGTGTCCCACCTAGGGGTCCGTGGAAAAGGGGCATCTGGAAGGCAGCCATTCTCAGCTTGGAAAGTAGGTTGCATCCAGCCACAAATGGGGGTCCTGCAGCCCCAGTGCTGTATGTGGGCTGGTCTTGGTTGTGTGCTTGTGACCAGGACCCCAGGGGTAGCTGTTGGGTAAATATCACACTCTGGTTGAAGGATTGTAAGCAACATCGGTGATGACAGCTGTGCCCAGATGGTTCTGCCCACCACCCTCCATGGCTGGACTTGATCAGCAAACTGGATACATTTTTGCTGCCCGCTCGGAGTCCACTCCTTCTGCTTCTGGTGGACTAAACAATTCAAAGGGATGGACAAAACTGATGGACCTTCCGAGGTGGCCTCTCAGTTTATTGTGACCACCCACTGTAGCTCTCTGTGGAAACTGCTCTTTCATCTGTATGGCACAGGCACCCCCAAATGTTGGCACTGGGTGTCCCTGCCTCCCTGGTAGGACCCCAGCCCAAACTGGGCTCATCAGCTTCTCTCTCTTGGAGATTAGGAATTCAAGGTGAAGAGACAGCATGGAGGTATCTGAGAACATCCCAAACATAACTCAGAGACTCGGGAGCCATGGGGTAGCCATAATTTGCCACTGGACCAGGTTGCAGAGGAAGAAGAGTGAAATGTACAGAGACACAGAGACGAAAAGGAGAGAGTGGGCCTCTGGGTGGCTCTCTAGCTCCTGGTCCCAGTCCTTCCCAAAGGGGCGGTGTTTTCCTGCCTTTGGCCTCCCTGAAACACCCTGAAGCCCTGTGATAAATCACGCCTTTTAACTGAAGCAGCTTGGGTTGGGTTTGTCGATTTTCACCAAGAGCTTTGCCTAAAACAGTTAGGCAAGCACTCCACACAGAGCCGGCCAGGCTGAAGCCTCATCCTCGTACCATTAAGTTGTATTTGGGACAGGTTTGGGGGGGAATGCTAACTTCTTGGGTGGGAGTCTGTTGAGGGCCACACTGGCTTTGGGTGGGGGATAATGTGTTTCTAGGGCTAGAGTGTCCCCAAGCTCCTCACCTTGGCTGGGTTTTTCCTTCCACCCTTGCCATCCAGGGTGTAGCTGGAATCTCGTGTCTGAGCCCCAGACCCCGCCTGGGGCGTTTGCTCCAGCCTCTGCTCTGGTTCCATTGTCCAGGTGAGGGCAACCCCTGCCAGGCTGTTTGGGGAAGTCAGGCTTACCCTGGAGTCAGTGTGGGAGCATCTTAAGGTCTTAGCGGTGATTTCTTTTAAAATCAGCAGGGAAAAAAAATGAATACAATAGTAATAAAGCTATAATAACAAATTCAGCTGCAGTTCAACTTGTCTCTATACCAACACCATTGTAAAATGTTGTGTTTTTTCCTATGGAGGAAGGGGCCGATAGGACACATGTGCCGAAGACCCACAAGCAACATCATAACGTGGCCCTGTCTACACCCCCACTCCTACGCGTATGTGGGGGTTCCAGCTTCCTAGGAACCCCAGGTGGAGCCTCCCTAGCAAAGTAGGTAGATGTTCCCTGGATGGTTTAGTGGGGTCTGCAAGGGGGGGCAGTGACCCCAGCTGTCTCTGCTGCTCTGACTGGCATTTCCCAGTCTCATTCTGTATAGCTGGGCAGTGGGGCAGACTAGCGGATCAGGGGCCATCACTTGTTCTACGTGGACTGAGCTCAGAGTTTAGCCAAGAGGAGGCCTGAGCCCAAGGCAGCATTGCTGGGTGACTGTGTTCTTAACCTAGAGGGACAGTTAGCCCAGAGGTGTGAACATCAGCAGTTACAGACCATCAGGCACTTGAACCCTGCCCTGGCCTCTCATAGGCAGGAACTAGCCAGCACATCATGAGAGCTACCAAGTGCCAAGCTCAGTTCTTGCATTATCTTATTTAGTTATCCCAGCAGCCCTGCAAAGAGGTTCTCTTATTAGCCCCATTTTATAGACGTGGAAACTGAGGCTCAGAGAGACTGAGAGATTTGGCCAAGTTCAGAAAGCGAGGTTAGGATTTGAATTCAGGGCCACCTGACACCAGAGCTTATACCTACTTCCCTCATACCCTGTCCCCCCAATCAGAGGG
Organism: Hipposideros armiger; assembly: GCF_001890085.2. Classification (NCBI taxonomy): domain Eukaryota; kingdom Metazoa; phylum Chordata; class Mammalia; order Chiroptera; family Hipposideridae; genus Hipposideros; species Hipposideros armiger. Next base: position 8,515,604 of record NW_017731354.1, read on the forward strand.
CTGGCCTCCAGGTGGAAGGACACTCCCCGCAAGGGAGCAGCCTGGGATCAGGTGGCATTTCTAAGGTGAGGCACAAACATGGTACCCTGGTCATACACAGGAGACTTTGGGAGGTACACAGAATGAAATTTTCTGTTTATTCCATAGTTTTGTGGGTATATAAGCAAACATATGTAGTTTATACATCAAAAGCACGATTTCCTGAACATTTCTGCCAGCATAAGCTAGCTAAGTTTTTATAAGTGAGCTGATCTAAAGAAAAATATTAGGTAACTAATGGTACAGCTGACACATGGACAAAGCAAAAAAACAAACCATGTTAAATACTGGTATATAGGAGAGAACTGTAGATCTTAAACCATAATCCTTGGGTTTGAGTCATCTATCTTATGCGTATCTTGGAGTAAGACTCTTCAGCTCTCTTGGACTCAGCTCCCTCAACTCTAAAACGTGGAGGGTCCTCACAGCGTTGTAAAGATTCAAAGGAGAGGCCCAGCAGACGCACTGCTGAGCTCCGCAGAGATGTTTGGGGAAGTGGAGCAGCAGAGCTTCCAGCCAGCCACTCCTCTTGCTGTGAGCTCTCCGGCAGTGAGTGGGAAAGAAGGCATTTTTGGACAGGAACGCCTGGGGAGAGTTCTCCATGCTTAATTCCACTTGGGACCCACCCCAGACCGCTGGGCCTCTCAAGTAACACGATATAAATCCGTTTCATTGAACATGAGTCTTAATTGCCAAAATTACCTGTGACATTAGCTTCTTTCACAGCTGTGCCCTCTCCTGGGCTGGTGCCAGTTCTCCGGGGATGAGTGGGTCCCAGGAGGGCCAGGCCCTAATGGGGTAGGCTGTCAGCGGGCCTGAGAGTTCTGCATAGGGCCTCGGCGGGGTGGGGAGGGCCAGGCCTGGGGACCCACACTTCGCTGCTAAGGCCTCTGGGCCTGCTATTCCTCGGGATGGTCCTAGCCCCTCGACACGGCCATTCTAACTTCTCACCCAAGAAGCCTTCCTTGATTGAAGGTGTCAGAGAAATCTCTCGTTTTCCTGGAATCTCCTCAGATCCTGGAAGTCAGGGCCCATGCCCAATGTTCAACCCATGGGACCACTTGGCCTCACTGAGAGTCTGTCATAGGTAGAGGGGATGGGCGCCGTGACATGAACTCTGGGGAGGGGGTGGCTACCACAGGCCACAGGTCTTTGACTCAAATGTCCTTATCTCAATTGAATAATGTAAGAAAATAAAGTGGGCAAAAGGAAGAAAGTGAAGATAAGTCAGCATCACCAGTTATCAGGAGAATGTGAACTGAAATTAAAATGACATGCATTTATTCACCCATCAGATTGTGAATAATCTTGAAGTTCAATAATTTCAATATTGTATAATGTGGGGAAACAGACTTTTTTTTTTATTCTAACGGGAGTGTAACGTGGTTGACGAAATTCGACAGGGTTTACTAAAATTAAAATGAACATGGTCATGCTCCTTGGCCCAACAATTCCACCTCTAGGTACCTATCTACCCAGGGAAAGTACTTGTACTTGAACTAAGGACATTGCACAAAGATGTTCATTGCAGCGTTGTTTAGGAGGCTATTAGAAATAACCTAATGTCCATCTGAGGGCAATGGTTAAACAATGCACAGTTTTGTGGTAGCCATCACCTCCCGAGGATTTACTTTATGTCCCCAGTCCTCTCTGGTCAGCATGAACCCTCAATGGTGACCACAGAACTCTATGTACTGACTAGGAAAATCCTAAGACTTTCTGTTGGTGCAAAAAAATAAGGTGCAGAAAGATCTAAACAGTATGAAATAAACTGTATGAAAGCAATATATAACAAACAACTATAGAACAAACTGAAAGCAATACCATGTAGTTCTGTAGTTATACAGCTACATGAAAATCTATGAAAAAGTTTTGGAAGGGGACCCACCAAGCTAATGATAGTAGTCTAGTTACCTCTGGTAAGGGACATGGGATAAGGGGAGGTGGCTAAGGAGATCTCTAGCTTTATAGCAACTGTTTGAAAATAATTTTTGCAAGTGAATATGTTGTTATCCTATTTACATAATTAGAAGTACATTTATTGATGGGATTGGGTGAAGGATATGTAGAGGTTTGTTATATTCTGTTGACTTTTATATTTGTCCAAATTCTCTATAATAAAATTTAAGGGTAAAAAATAAATTTGACATCATAAAAATGATTATCTAACAGAGATATTGCTCCTTCTGAGATCTTTTTGACATGCCCAGTTCTGCCCCTGAGATGGACCTGGCCAACTTTGGCCCTTCCGTATCATAGGAGTGGTCTGACTCACTGAATGAATGAGTGAATGGACTGTTCCACTGAAAGGGAGTGGGATCTACCCATCAGAGGCTTGTCGCTTGATGACCCATTTCTGGTTTCTGGAGGCTCTAGAGGCACTGTGACCCGTTGGGCTGTAGAAAAGGTGGCTCATGCCCTTCCTCAGAACTGGAGCGGTTGGTATCTTATGGCAGTGGGTATTTCTGACAGAGAAGGAAGCCTCGCTACCCCTGCTCCCACCCCAGTCTGCACTGTGAGATTCTTTCATAGGGGCCCCAGCTGCTGCTTCCTCAGGGTCCTGGGCTAAGCCTTGGCATGTAGAAGAGGTTCCATGGATGGTTTCCAGACTGTTGAACAGGATGAGAAAAGGGACTTGATAGGCAGAGCCCCTGCAGAGGACCGCGTGTCTAACATCCACCCAGACTGGGCTGGGATCACATCACATATTCTCTGCCACTCTCCTGATGGGCTCCGGGCAGACACGGGTCATCCACCACGGCGGTCTGTCCCACGGTGGCATTACTTGGTCTTGGACTCTTGTCCCGGTGCTCTGGGGCAGCTCCATTAATTGATAAGATTTAGCAGGATCATTAAAATATATGTGCCATCCTTGCCTGATTTTATCAATGAGAACTACCTTTCTCAACATCAAGTGCTTGAACGTGGCATGAGAGAAGGAGGGAAGGGTGTGTACATCGTCGTCTGTCGATGTTGAGGTGGTGGTGGTTGGGAGCTTGGGGGAAAGGAGAGAGGAGCAGGGGGAACAGATGTGGAAAGGGGGGTGGGGGCACCGAAGGCACATGTTGTGTGCACCCCCAAGGTACCAATGTCCAGTTATAGCCCAGTGGATGGCAAGAGATACAAGAGAGACAGAGGTCCTTGCTACCTGAGTGTTCATTTCCGGAGTCCTCACAGTCTCCAGCTGTGGAAAGATGCAAATGTCCTAAGAACGCGAGCCTGGAAACATGGGGTGGCATTGGCCCAATGGACAAGATGACAGGAAGGCACGGCGGGCAGAAGGCACAGCGTGGGCAATGCCTGTGAGGTGCACGTAGGGGGCAGGAAGAAGTTCGGCTTTGCAGCCTCGTTGAGTACAGATGACAAATAGCTGAGGAAGAAGATGTAGAAACTGGCTTGAGACAGATCATGGGAGACCTTGGGGGCCATTGTGAGAGAGGTGCACACTTCATCCTGCAGGCAGCGGGAAGGGTGTTCAGGAGGCGCATGCATGCTCAGACTCAGCTTCTAGAAACATCACCCCAGGAGAGACAGAGGGGCCTTGTGCAATAATCTGGGGCTCCCCAGTGGTGATGCAGCAACACTGTACAGCGCTCACACTGGGTAGTGTAAGCAGCACCTCACTTAATCTTCACCGAAATGCTGGGAGGGACAGAGAGGTTAATGAACCTGCCCAGAGTCACACAGCGAGGAAAGTGCAGAGCTGGGATTCAGACTCAGGCATGTACTCTCAACCAGCCTGCTCACCTGCACACCCAGATAGGCTGGCTCTCTAATTCACCTTTTCAAAGTATAGACTTGCTTCTGTACTTAGATACATTTATTCAAAAAGATGACTTTATGTCACTATTATAAACAAAAAAAAGAATTTGTTTTCTTTTAGACATTAAAATAAACACTGATTAAAAGAAAGCATTTGCCCATGTGGGAGTCTAATTGAGAGGGGAGTCTGTGAACTAAGGCAGTGGCAGTAGCCAGAGAAGGAGGGGACTCACGGGGACACATTTAGGAGGTTTTGGCAACAGGTCCATGTAGTGAATGGCTGGAATGGGGACACGCCCCAGGTGTGCGCGATGAGTGACACGGTTCACACACCTGGGGGTGTGAGCTTTACAAGAGGTTCTACTGCGTGCGTTGAAGTTAAAATCCTAAATACAGTGCTTTGAGGGTTAGGTTACACCTGAGATGGTGGCATACGGTGGGACAGAGAGCGTGGTCACTGGGGGACTTTCTGGACCTGGTAGGAAGGGCTCTGGCTCAGCACCCTGAGCTGTGGACGAGGCGTGTGCAGTTAACATCGTGGGGAAATGGAAATTGCCGACCGGGGCGGCAGAGCCGGGGGCCAGGAAGGCGGCTCTCGGGCCCTGCGCACATCCCAGCAGAGCCTGTAACCGGAGCCACGGAAGATCATTAGGAACGTGACATCATGGTGGCATTTGCAGCCTCGCCCCAGCAGGCGGGTGGGGCCTTTATTAGTTGAATGCAGTTCAGCTGTGGGGAGAGGTGAGCCAGGGTGACAGGAGTCAGTGTCCCAGCTCCCCTCCCAGGGTACCTGGCCCTGGCCCATTCCCCTTTGGCCATCCATCCTGGCTCCCGTGAAGCTCGGCCTCTCTCCACTCCTGTTGTCTTTTGTTTTCTGTGGCGGAAAATTTGAAAGCCCGGCCTATTGGATTTCTTTTCAGCACACCGATAAGGCAGAGGAAACATCTGTGGCTTTAGACCCAATGTGTGAAAGATGGGGGTGGGGGGTGGGGACAGACGTTTTCTGTCTTCACTTGATCTTAGCCGAAAGGCCGAGAAGCGATGAGAAGTTTTCTGTCTTAAAGAAAGTTTTCTCTCCTTGCTAGACACCTCCTTTATTAAAATTAAATTTATAGGTTGAAATGTTAGCACGAACATAGAGGAGGTGGAAGGTTTAAATCCAAGATGAGGGAATTCAAGATAAATAAAAAGGAAATCCTGAAAAGTCACACTTCCAGAACTAAATGCAGACCCATTCGTTTCGCTTTACTACACTTTTCTCCGCCATCCAGCTCAAAGAGCTTCACCACCTGTGATACTCGCCTCAGATTTATTATCAGATTCCAGGGACCCACCGAACAGCCTCACCACCGGCCTCTTAATAAATCAGGCGCCGAAAGCCGTTCAGATGAGAACCTGATAAAAGGGGACTGGACCCCAAAGGGATGGAGTTCGGGAGCCCCTGAGTCTGCCATTTGCC
>NW_017731354.1:8520898-8540456 GCF_001890085.2 Hipposideros armiger
GAGAGAGAGAGAGAGAGAGAGAGAGAGAGAGAGAGAGAGAGGATGTGGGAGAGGATATGATGTGAGGTTTTCTGGAGTTAGCCCAGGAATCAGAGGGCTGCATTTTGCAGCATTTTCCCCCGTCCCTGTTCGATGTGGTCCAAGCCCTGGACCTGAGGGCGCCTCCACAGGAGCTGCAGCCCAATTGCGCCAGGCTGTTGGGTGGGCAGGAGTCACCAGCTTCAGGAGGGCAATGCCCTGCTTCCGACCAGCCACTGCACACTCTAAGTGGGTCGTTTGTTGTCTGATGTGTGAGACGTTTCATCCAACCTGTGGGTATATTTATACAATTAGAGCGGCAGGCGAAAGAAAGCAGCACCGTGGCAGGCTCAGCTTGCACACTCTGATTAACTTAAGCTAAATAAACTGTGTAGGAAACATGCCCCGTTTGAATCTATGAAATTGTTTCTCATCGAGATGGATGGCTGCTGGGCCCGTCTGGGGCTGACAGCTGGTATACGCGGTGGCCAGAATTAGACGTGAGAGCAGAAGGAAAGGCGATACCATCCCCCTACTCTAAACAAAATGACAGGTCCTCTTTACAGTCCCGAGCAGGGCTGCTGTTTTGTCCAAAGCCTGTTGTGCTGACGTGCCTCAACACTGTCAACTCCTGTTGGCCGAGAACCCAGGCAGCAAGCTGACTCCGTCACCCAATGTTCTTCGGGTTCTTGGTTTTTCGGGTTCTTGGTTTTTACGAGCAAGACAACTGGCAGAAAAAAAGAGAGGCCTTCGGGGTTTTAGTGTAAAAACCCTGTAGATCCAGCCAGCACCCGCTACGTCTTCAGCCACTGGGGGTGGACCCTATGCCTCCTGTCCAGCCCTTGCACAGAGAAACGAACTTTCATCAAGCACTTGCTCTGCTGGGCCACATGCTAAACGCCGTTAAGTCAATTATCTTCTTAAAGCCTCACAATGGCCCTCCGACAAAAGTGCTAGTATTAGTCCCATTTTCCCAATGGGGACAGAGAAAGGGCCGTGGACGAGTGCAGTGAAGCTAGTGAATGGTAGATCCTGGGATGTGAACTTCACACTGTGCTGCCTGCATCAGGGCCATGGGGACCCCAGGTCCTTCAGGGGCCCTATAGGGTCTGCAACATCCTTTTGACACCAAAGAGGATGCTGTCCCAGTTCAGTCCTGCTTGAGTGTTATCTATGAAATATAAATAGTGCAGTGTTTGAAAATGGGTATGTGCAGAATGGTCCCGCAACCTAGGAGATTGGACTCATCAATGTGCCTAATGCCTTGACCACTCTGATGCTTAAGGAGAGAAGGAATTTACGGTGTGTCAACTCCACCAATAGCAGGAATAGCTGATAATGATGGCAACAGCTAACCTTTTAGCACCCATAGCATCCGTGCTGTGTGTCTGGCCCTGGTACTTTGCCTGTATAAACTCATTTACTCTTCCCGTCAACCCTCTGAGGCAGGTGCTTTTGTTTTTAAGCCCATTGTCCAGATGAGGAAACAAAGGCACTGCAGGTTAAATAAATGCCAAAGGTCACACGAGTGCATTGGGACTCAGGCAGCCAACACCTGGAGTCCCCATTGTGACAACTGCTGCTGTGGGCAAAGTCATGGAGGTCCTGTGTCTCCCCAATACGACTGTTCTGTGCACGCTGTCAAGTCCTCCCCTTTTCACTTCTGGGAGATGGCCCTTGGGGCCCTATCAGGCTGCACTCTGGGAAGGTGACACATCCTCCCTTGCTGCCGGAGCCACCTGCTTCCATTGAGCCAGTGACCATGCTGCCCTCTCTTTTTCTGTTGCTGGTAAGCTGGGCAGCGTATGTGGTCCCCCCGGCATGGCTCTCCCAGAACGGGCTGCGGCTCTTTGGTTCCTGCCCCCTCCGGAGCATGGCTGGAGGGCCCGATCTTGTCAGGCAGCGTGTGGAGCTAGACACCCTCCTGGAGAACAAGGAATGTGGTCAACAGGGCTGCCTTCCCCATTGGGATTGGGACGCCAGTGAACCGGGCCTCTGAGGATGTGCTGGGGCTGGTGCCCTGGTCACATAGGATGGCAAGAGTCGGCTCATTTTCCTGTGGCGTGACAGGCCTAGGCCTGCCCAGGCCAGGCAAATACGTGTGGGTTGTAGAAGACTGATATGGGCGAAGGTGGGGCCCAAACTGTCCCTAGAAACAGAGACTTTTGAAAGAACGGTAATTCGCTTTCACTCAGAGTAGATAAAGGCAATGCTCTCGGAGGTCATCGTTCACCACTAGCAATCTAGGCCATTCATTCATTCATTCAGTCAGTCAGTCAGTCATTCATTCATCCCTCCATTCACAAGTATGCAGCAGGAAGTGTGTGACGTACGAGGGAGACAGGGTGACCAGAACAGATGCAGCCCCTCAGGAGCGAAAGATCTAGGCTGGGGGCAGACACATGGTTATATTGTCACATGAATAAATGCAAATTTGTCCATCTGTGATGAGAGTACAAAGGAAAGCAACCTGGTGCTTTGGGAGCCTTCAGGGACAAAAGACATGGCCAGCAAAGTGAGGTAGAGCTTCCCCAAGAATGAGACAATGGGACTGAGACTTAAAGCACGTGAAGAGCTCACCAGACAAGGGAGAGATGGGGAAAGAAGAACACTCTTGGCAGAGGGAACTGCAGGTGCAAAGGCCCAGTGACAGATGGGAGCATGGGAGACAGATACACCAGACGGCAGAGGCTGGGTGGCTGGAGTACAGAGTGTGGGACCGGGTCTGGAGAAGGCAGCAGGGGCCTCACTCGGCTGGGCCTTGTTGGCCATGCTGAGGCCATGGAAAGGGTTGGTCTTCATCACAAAAGCAGTGAGAAACCATTACATATTTTAAGCATGCAGGTGGGGGAGGAGGGTGAGCGTGGAGGAATGGCAGTGACATACCCATTAATGTTTGACAAAGAGCACAGTAGCCCCACCTCAGCTCTTCATAGCAGAATTTCCAGCGAGGGCTGGGTGTTTCCAACACAGAGGTCATGGGGGTAAGACCCCTGGGTGCATGGGGTCTAGGAGAAAACTCAAGTGGAAAAAGAATCAGTTATCTAAGCAATTTTGGGAGACCTCCACTTTTAGGCACAAAAGCTAGCAGATTGGGAGCATCTAGTGTGGGGAGGTCCCAGGACCACACTTGCTAGACTTGAGGGTAAGCTTTGCTGTCCTGTAGCAATAGAAGTTCACCCTAATGACCCCAGAGCCACCTAGAAAAAAAATATAGTGAGTATTACTTATTTCAGGAGATACTGGAAGACATAATACATTGCAGATATATTCCCAAATGAAATGGTTAAAATAAAAAAGGCATTGGTGCTAAAGGAACACATCACATGGCCTCTAAAATGTTGCCTCATGACATGCCTCTGAGCAGACCAGATAGACAAGCCTCATTGGGCTACAAACATCTTGATTAACTCAAGAGATTTTCAGTTAGCAATGAGGAAGTGGAGTGCTCCTGTAACAAAGACCTAAAAATGTGGAAATGGCTTTGGAATTGAATAATGAATTAAAAGCTGGAAGAATTTTGAGGCATAGGAGAGAAAAAGCCCACACCGTCTTAATCACACTATTGCAGAAAGATGGGCATTAAAGCTGCTTCTGGCGAGGGTTCAGAATGAGAGGAACATACACACAGAGGCGATGGCCATGTGAGGACAGAGGCAGAGATTGGAGGGATGCAGCCACAAGTGCTGGAACCCCGGCAGCCTCCAGAGCTGGAAGAGGCAAGGAACAGATCTTCCCCTAGAGCCTCTGGAGGGAGTGTGGTCCTGCTGACACCTTCATCTTGGCTTAACGATAACTAACTTTAGACTTCTGGCCTCTAAAACATGAAAGAAGAAATTCCTGTTGCTTTAAGCCATGAAGTTTGTGGTGATTTGTTACAGCAGCCACAGGGAATGAACACATTCTAAGTAACATTTACTTCCTATTCCACTAACATCCACAATTTCACGGGGCTGGTGCACTCTTGTACTTTAAGGCTCAGACTAAATGACATCTCCTTAAAGCGGCTTCCAGACCTCCTTAAACAGAGCAGGTTAACCTCTTCTTAACCTTGACCACTGCACTTTGTTAAACCTAAAATTCTTTCTTTAGTTTATATGCTTGTATTCTGTCTGCCTTCCTCCCATTAGAACATGAGCTCCAGGCAGTCAGGGACTGTGGCTTCCTTGCCCTCACTGTACCCCCAGCATATTGTAGGTTGCCTGGAGCCGGGTGGGCACTCCATGAAGGTTTGTTGAATGAGTGAATGACCTTTTAGAGTGTTCTCAAGGTGAATTCAGTGTGACTGGTATTAGTAAGACTGGTGCTGTAGCTTGCCTGGATCAACAGGTATGGATAGCAATTTAAATTCTTATTTTGGCTCCTTACTCTGTCCCAGGATGGGAGGCTATTTAGTATTCATTCACTCATTCACTCATTCAATAAATATTTATTTGTTCGGGGCTTATTATGTGTGAGGCAGTCCACTGATGACTCCTAATTGGGCTATTTTTTTTCCCTGTTGAATTTCAATGGAGGAAGAAAAAAAGCAATGGCAGCATTTTTCAAGGCAAAACAAGGCATATAACAACCACAGACCACAAACACCAAAACAATCTTTCATGAGGCTAATTAGTCCTAAGCCTTAAAAAAATAATAATAATAATTGCCAATTCTGGAGCAGGCTTTGAAGGCTTTTTCGAGCTGAATAGTAATCAGGGAACATCAGCCTTCGCGAAGCCAAGTGCTCAGAGAAAAACAAGGCGCTCGAGTTGTGTACTTTCTGTAACTCTGATTTTGGCAGAATTTTCTTCTGATAAGGAAATTTTAAGGACATTGATGGGCAAGGGAAACCCATTCACTGCACACACTGGCTCTTTCAACAGACTTTGTGATACACAACCAGTCTCATAATCAGAAGTGTTTCTTTCTGTTTAAAACCCAGAAGGGGAGCTGACATCTTTTATCAAAAAGACAGACAATTCTTATCCCCTGACAATTCCAGATTATGGACCCCAGGAGGCTCTCCTTACACTGGTATTTTATCACCTGGAATCAGAGCAACTGCTGTTCATTTTCTGAACCTCCACGTAGGTTGCAAGGTGTTGCCAGCAGGGCCTGGGCTGACAGTGACACGTGTTATTGTCACATTGCTAGATCTGAAAGAAAACACCAGATAAATAAATATCAGTGTTTTCTTGGATCTCGTTTTGCTATCATGGGCACCAGAGGCACTGGCATTTGTTAATTCACATATCTGCTCTGTTTGGTGAGGCACCTTCCCCTTTCATCTAATGGAGCAGGGGAGGGAGGTGTGGGCACCGGCTGGCAGCCTGGCATGGGCTGGGATGGACATTTAATCCAATTCCTAGTCTGGGCGAGGGACAGAGGGTGGAGGTGGCCTCTGGATAAAGTTCCATACTCGGGGCTGGGAGGAGGCAGAGGCTGGCTGCAGGACTGCTGCCTTCTCGGTCCTCTCTCATGTGCGTAGGTCAGCTTGCAGTATGGTGGAGGATCAGTGTGGCCCGGCTCTGAATCAGGTGACGTGGGCTGGGGTCCCAGCTGGGAAGGTTGCTTAACCTCCGAGCCTCTGCGTCTCTATCTGTAGAACAGAATACTGGGGCCTCCCTCGTAGGCTGTTGAGAGGACACACGCGCACGAGGGAAGTGCCCATGTCCAGGCAAACCAGCTCCTTTTTCCTTCCCCCAGACACTCGCCACTGCACTCTCTGCCCTTTTCTCCACTCTGCCTTTTGCCTTCTTTACATCTGCTTATCGGAGAGCAGGGGGTGACGTCAACGAACTGTGGCCCATGGGCCACATCTGGCCTGCTGCCTGGTTTTGGAAATACAGTTTCACTGGAACGCAGCCATGCCCGTTCATTGACATAGGATCTGAGGCTGCTCTCGTGCTCCTGTGGCAGATTGGAGTGGTGGCAACACAGACCATATGGCCCATGAAGCCTAAAAGCTGTACTGTCTGGGTCTGTACAGAAGCTTGCCAGGCCCTGCTCTTGATGGTGTTCTGCTAGACGTGAATCTCTCTATTCCGCTCGTCCTTAAAGACCCTACTTGAGTTCTTGATCTGCTGGGTACTCTGCGCCTTGTTAATCGGTTTTATATGGAAACAAGTTTCCATGATAAAAATTCATTTGGGAAATCCTACAAACAGAAACAGGCTTCTTTACTAAGGGCAGGACTTAAAAGAGCGTTTAAGGCCCTGGGGTGTCTGGGAATCTCCAAGAGGAAAACAGCAGTGGGATGCAGCACTGCTCAGATGTATTGCTTTCCTGGGCCACTAAGCATTCAAGAGCGAGGCCCGTCTTCTCTAACTGTCCTGTCCCTCTGGGTGAGGTCATCTGCCACCACGGCTTTAGAATACATTACATTTTCATCCGAAATGTTAATTTTGAGCCTGGGCTCCAAACACTACCCCTCCTTCGCCCCCACATTTACTCTACAATTGTCTAACAGACACCTCAAATTACCTGCTCCTCTCTCACCATTATCCATTTTAGGAAGTGGCACCACTGCTCCCTAGCAGCTGGGGTCAGAAACCTAGGACGCCCTTCATTCGCTCACATCCTCTATCTAACCCAGAAGTAGCTCTGTCATCTCTAGCTTCAAAATGCATCCTGTGTAGGACCACTTCTCACCAAGCGCACAGTGACTGCCCAGTCCAGGCCACCAGCGTCTGTTGACTGGATTCTCCCAACAGCCTTCACACTGGGCTCCCTGCTTCTGCTCCTGTCCGCTAGGTGCGTCCTTCCCACAGCAGACAGAGTGACCTTTCTGAAACTCAAATCCCATCACATCTTTCTCTGGCTTAAAATACTTTTAAGGAGCATAGTTCTGTTCCAGCCAGAATAAAATACAAACTTCTTCAATGGCTTTCTGGGCCCTAGATAACGAGGCTTTCACCTGCCTCTCACCTCTGGCCTATTCTGACCTCAAACCCTGTAACTCCAGGGTTTTTGCACACACTAATCTTTCATCTTGGAATGTTCACCATCATTCCATCTCTCTCCTTATCTTTTCAAGACCTCTTCCGACTTCATTGTCATTAAGTCTCAACTTCATAGACTCTCAGGGAGGCCCTTGCTGACCAATCCAAAGAATACCCAATTTCTTTGTATCAGTTTATACTAGTTTATCATCTTCATAGCTCTGACTGCAACCTGAAATTATCTTCTCTAGCTACTGTTTTCATGCTTATTTTCTGTCTCCCACTGAGCACCAGCTTCACGAAGGGAAAGACCGTGCTCAATGCTTTTCATTTGTGATCTCATGCCATTCTTCTAGTTAGCATCCAGAGCCTATGAGCAGGTACTATTGTTATTCCCATTTCACAGGTGAGGAAACTGAGGCACCGAGAGACTAAGAGCTCACCTATGATTGTACATCCGGTCAATGGCAGGACCTGGACACCTGCCTGGACCTGAATTCAGATGCGTGACTGTGGGCAGCACTGGGGCTATGGCTGTCACATCATGGGTTCTGCATTTGAGCCTCTGGGAGGAGGGTTTGCAGGGCTCTGCTGGCTCATCTGACTGGGGCTTCTGATGTGAGCCGGGACCCCCCCCCCCCATCTCACATGCACGTTACTTGGAAGGTTGCTTAGCTGGGTCAATACCCGTATTCTCATCAGGAACAACCAAACGTGCTTTTCACAGCCTCTCCACCTCTCATAGAAAGTGGACCTACCCTATCCATTATTAAATGAGCTACTAGTTGCAAAGCGCTTACAACAGGAATCATGGCCCGTAATAAGCACTTTATGATTTTTTGTTAAATACATAAATAGATGTAGCTGGAAGAGCTTTGTCCTCGACCACAGAAATGAGCAAGATCACTGGCTTCCTGTGTCTGCCAGCTTTCCTCGTTCCTGTTCCAAGAAGCATGCGTAGTGATTACAGGTGGCATACCTGAAGGACCTTAAGTAACACAGAATTACTGAGTTAGCCCCTCCCTCAAAGACAGCTTGGCCCAACCTTTAATGCCTCTCTAAGAGCTGCTAATCTCCCTCTTAAGCAGAGAAAGTTCTCTGGACTAACCTAAGGCTCAAAGCCTTGGGCAGGGGACCATATCTGTCAGGCCTAGGAGAACAATGCTTTGTATAAGGTTGCATGTTCATCACATTTGCATACAAAAGCCAATGCCATTATGTATAGTTAAATCTGAGGCTTTTATCATTATGGCAAGCTTTGATTTATAGTAAACTACACTGCCTTTCAATTCTAGTAGTGACATCAAGTTTTCTTTCAAAATGAATTTAAGTTAAAAATTAGTTTAAAACACACATTTACCACATGACCCGGCAATTCCATTCCTAGGTCTTTACCCAAGAGAAGTGAAAACATATGTCCATGTTTATTGTATGCAAATGTTCGTCATGGTATTATTCATAGTAGCCCCAAATTGGAAACAACCCAAATGTCCATCAACAGGTGAATAAAGAAATGGTGGCATCTCCATACCACAGAGAGCTGCTCAGTAATAAAGAAGGAACAAAGCATCAAGGGGGCACAACCACGGGGATGAATTTCAAAGCACCGTATTACGTGAGAGACATCAGAAACAAAAGACTGGGTTATGATTGCATTTATGTGACTTTGTTAGAAGAGGGAAATTGTAGCAACAGTCAACAGGGGGCTGGAACCCTGGGATGGGGAGAGGATGAAAGTGAAGGGGCCGAAAGCAATTTCCATGGATGATGGAAAAGATGTGTATCTTGATCATAGAGGTAGTTGCAGGGTATGTAAGTTTGTCAAAGCACATGGAAATAAACACTTAACATGGGTGCATTTTCTTGTACGTTAAGTATACCTCACTTACGTTGACCAAAAGAAGAGTTTAAAGATAGATAAATCACCAAATGGGTATTGGATGAAAAGGCCAATCTTGTGAAGGTGGCTGAGGTTTGGGAACCTCTTGTTCTCCTGATTGTCACTAAAAAATGCCTTAGCGATCTTTGTCAGTCAATGTGACTATGACTTCAACTCTTGTCTACTTTTTCTTTTATGGAGTCTAGATTTCGTGCCATGCTTAAGACACCGAAAAGGCCTTCCCCACCCTATGACTGTTGTGGGCCAACCAAGTAGCCCCCTCCACCCCCCCACTGAAAAGCTTTTAAGTTTTCTTTCCTATAGAAATGTTAAGTATAGAAATGTTAAGCCTCCTCCCTAGTTTCTTAGTTTCTTAACTCCTGGCTTTGATTACTCTTATAATCAGTTTGTGAATAGACTAAAGATTGCTCCTAGCCTGAATCAAGAATTCTCCCACCCTCTCTGCTTCTTGATTGTCTGTAAATCAGTTTCTGAATCCTAAACAATAGACGTCTTCCACCCTTGCTTCAGATAACTACTTGAAAACCTGTAACTTCCCAATATCCCCCAGGCCAGTAAGCCTAATGCCAAACCCATTCTGGGCCCAGACAACTGACACCACCTGAATGACAGGCTGAATGGCCACAGGCTTCATGAGAGCTTACAGATTTATTAATTAGAATCTATTTTTCCTCTTTCAGGGGCCTTGGGGATACAGAGGATACCCCAACAAGATTGCCAGTCGCAACCAAAGAAGCCAACATGGTCTTCCAGGCGGAGCTTGAGACCCCTTCCTCTCATCTGAGATTAGCTAGGGTGAGAGTTCCGTGAATCCCCCAATAGGCTGGGACACCTCTACGCCCCTGCCCAGCAGGAAGCAGATACAGAAGAAAAGATTTTATGTGGATCATATCTCTCAAGGGGAAAACAAGGCAGGCAGTTAGAGGCAGGCATTGGGTCTCTGCATTCCTGCACATCCCACAGAGTGCGACCACCCAGGAGACCTCCCCTCTCCACCCAAAACTCCCCCTTTGTATTGTAATTACCTACCCCTGCGGGGAAACAAATGGGCACAAAATACCCAACTAGACCAGGCCAGTCACTTGCACCTGCACAGTACCTCATGTCAATCACAGGTGCCAATCAAGTGGTCCCATGCTCAAAGGGGAACAGCCCATTCTAGAGAAAGGGGATAAAAACTCCAAGTCCGCATAAGTCCAGCCCTTTTTTACTCCTTCCCCTTTTTTTGGAACCCCTTCCTCCCTTTTTGAGCCTCGCCTTTGTGCGTGGCCCACTCCAAACTCTTTGGAATGTAAGTTCTCTTCTAATAATGGGCCCTTGAGCCATTCTCTACTGCACGGGCCTACTTCAACTTCTTTGAAATGTACTATCTCTTCTAATAAACTACTTTTTCACTACTTTACTCTGGTATCTCATTCAATTCTTTGCTCGAGTTGCCAAGGACCTAGACTTCACGCCGAGAAGGGCCCACTCTCCGACAACATGACTATGAAACATCTCATGTTGTTCTCTAATGTTCATATAATTTTTAGAAATATGTCTTTAAAAAACTATGATTTTTAATTGTCGTTAAACTACACATAGCATAAAATTCACCATCTTAACCATTATTAAGGGTACAGTTCAATAACATTAAGTACATTCACATTGTTGTGCAACTATCACCACCATCCATCTCCAGAACTCTTTTCATTTTCCCCAACGGAAACTCTGTCCCCGTGAAATAATAACTCCCCATTCCGCCCTCTCCCCATCTCCTGGCCATCACTATACGACTTCTGTCTCTCTTAGTTGGACTATCTAGGTCCCTCATGTAAGTGGAATAGTACAGCTTTTCTCCTTTTGTGACTGGCTTATTTCACTTAACACGATGTTCATATAATTTTGAAACCATTTGATATTTAGTCCCTCTGGAGTTTATTTGTGTGTGTGTGTGTGTGTGTGTGTGTGTGTGTGTGTGTGTGTATGGTATAGTGATTATTTAATTTTAGTCCTTTCAACAAATGGTTAACTGGTTAGTTTCCTAACATTTTTTATGGAATAGACTGTTATTTAAAAAGTAATTAACCGGGCCGGCCGAGTGGTGCATTGGTTAAGAGTTGGCTTGGGAGCGCCAGCTCTGAGCAGCAGGGCCCCAGTTTGGATCCCACATGAGGGCCAGTGATGCTGTGCCCTCTACAGCTAAGATGGTGAACAACAGCTCAACCTGGAGCTGGGCTGCCATGAGTCGCTGGCGATGGCATAGGCTGCAGTGGAGCTGGCCAGCAGCTGGCATGAGCTTTCGTGAGCTGCCATGAGCCGCCGTGAGTGGCCATTCAATGGCCGGTGAGTGACTGCCTCACCCGGGAAGAGCGCAATGATGATACCAACATGGGCCAGTGAAGAGACATCCTTCACAATTAGACTGAAGAACAAAAGGACAGCAGCTTGTCTGTTCCCCTTCCCCGATTCCCCAATGCTGTTCCCCTCCCCCAATTCCCCAATAAAATCTTTAAAAAAAATAAATTTAACTGAGTCCCATTAGCTGTATTCTACACGTAAATGCATCTTTTTGAGGTCCTGTTTTCAGTTCCCGTAATCTGTTTGTTCCTATGCCAGTTCCTCACTGTTTTGACAACATTTGCTAAGACATCATTCATCCTAAGTCGAGGATCCTATGCAGCCTTACTTTCTTCTTGTCAGCCTTTCAGCAGCTCCCAAGGATTTGGGACACACCAAGTTCTCACTAACATTCTCCCATCTCTCCCTTTCCAAGGGAGCCTAGTGTGCAGGGCTCAGTCGGGTGTGGGTGAAGACGCCCCAGGCCATGCCTGTCAGATCACGCTGACCCAGCAGTCCTAAGCACCTCCACCTGCCGCAGGGCTGGGGTCAATAGCAGGTCAGCTAGCTGCCCCCTACCCCAGAAGGATTTGATGGGGAGCTTCGGTGCTCGGGGTGGCTTGGATTTCTCTGCCTGCAGTGGAACTTTGTCGTGACCCAGTTGATTGTCAGGCAGACTTTAAGATAAGACAAGTTAATCTTGGTTCCCCTCCAAGGACATTTGGTACTGACATGCAAAACAGAATCCTTTCGAAGTTCCTTTCAGAGGGGTTCCTGGGTACAGCAATGTAGTGCTCCCCTGTATTTCAAGTGAGTATAGTGACGCTGCTAGGTCTACCTCTCTGAGGTTGTACCAGGACATTGAAGGAGCAAAACATGGGCCCATCCAGGCAGGGCTGGTTCACAGGTGTGTGGGCCCACAGACCTTCCGTGACACCTACAAGGTTGTGTTAAGCCCTTGGCCTAGTATCCCACGGGACCTGGGCACTTCAGACTGCTTTCCTGGAGCCAGAGGTGTGGGCAGAGAGTGGGAAGAGCTGAAGTTTCTTGAATCTCTTGCCATCTTAGGTCAGATGAGTCAGGCCATGCCTGCCAGCTAGCTCCCTCTAGGTTTCTGGTAGGCGGCAGGGGAGATAAGCTGGGCCAGCGTGGAGCAGAGATAAGCTGAGGGAGCTTGTTGGGGAACAATGGGCACCCTCTTCCCCCACCCCTGCATGCCTCTGAGCAGCAGAGAGGCCACCTGGAGAGCCTGACTGCATCTGGTAAAGGGCCACGGGGCACAGTGTTACCAGGGATATGCGGCAGCTCTAGGAAGGGCATGCTGGGATTGTGGGCACAGCTGGCCTGCCCTGCTGGGAGTTGGCAGGAAGGCCAAGTGGCAAAATCAGCCACAAGTTAGTGTTTCCCAAGCTGCAAGCATTTGCACATTACCTCCCCAGCTCTCCATTACCCCACACTCCCTGCATTGGTCTTTACATTTTACACACACACATACACACACACACACACACTCAAACAACTTTTTTAACATAAGTGCATTTAGCATTGTTGTAAACAATAATATGTGTGATATAGTAATAAGTATCACTCAGATAACACTTATGATAAGCCAGGCACTGCTGTAAGCACTTTAAATATACAATACTAACCTAATCAATATCAGCTCCCTGAGGGTGGCTCTACACTGTGCTGTTATTTCCTCTCATGTAACATATGAGGAAACTGAGGCACAGAGAGGGAAAGTCACCTGCCCAAGGTCACACTGATTCAAACCCAGGCACGCTGGCTCCCGACCCCAAAACAGGCTGTCTCTCAAACCATGAGTCCAATAGGAGCGAGGCTGAAATTTCCCCCTCGAGTCACATTAATACCTCACAAATAATATATACATCCAAGTAAAAACATCTTCATTGGTACACCATCTGGTTCTTCCTGCAAACCCCCAGTTTGGGGACACCCACTTGGGCGTGGCTCTGCTCAGGAGGAATGGCTGTGCCCCAGTGGAGGGCCGGGAACAGCTTCCTCCCCCGGAAGCCGAGGCCAGCAAGACCACCATCCTGATACACCTGCCCACCTTGGCCCTGGCAGCTCCACATATGTTTACTCCCAGTTGGCCCCTCCCAGGCCACCATGGGGATTTGGTGTGAGTGTGTTGGGCAGGAGGGTAGGAGGAGAGAAGAGTCGGGCACCCCGAGGCCCCATTACCCATAGAGAATCCCGCAGAGGCCAGCGAGCTTCTCCCCATTGTCTTGGATGCAAAAATCACCATTTTCTGTCACGGTGACTTTCCTGCTGTCTGGCCTTGCTCGCTCCTGAAGGGTTCTCCAATATGTCTTTAAATAGAAAGTTCAAGGTCAGGCTTCAGGGCTGCCCACGTGGTGGGAGAGTGGCCCTTCCCACCAGGCCCCGGTGACTTCCATTGTGTTGTGCGGTTTTCATTGGAAGTTACATTGTTTGGGATCACCTTGGGGCATCTTCGAGGAGGGCTGGGCAGCTCTTCGGGAAGCCCCGTGGCACATCCTGTCTCCTTAGGTGCCCTGAGTTGCTTCAGCCCATGTTAGAGTGAAGTTTGAGAAATGGTTTCACTCTCCCCTGAAAGTGATGGGTCCAATGGGAAAAGATGGACGTTTTCTCTGGGCGCAGGGTCACCGATCTGTCTCACAGGCTGGGCACCTGGACCTGTGTTCCTGAAGGCCTGGACACTGGGGCCTCCCCTGAAAAAGCACCCAGTACTGTCCTCTACCCCAACTGTGGATAATTAAGGCCTTTTGAGCAAGTGGCTCTGGGTTCCAGTCCTGCTGCTGCTCCGCACAGGCTGGGTGGCCTGGGCGGGTCATTTCACCTCCCTAAAGGCCGGAGTCCTCGTCTATAAAATGAGGAAAATAGTTCCTACCTAGAATGAGTGAAGGGAGGAAAAGCGCTTGGGCCCCAGATGCTGCTAAAAAATGTGAGGTGATGGTGCCATGGGACAGGAGACCTGGGGGAGCCTGTTGGCTGTGTGTTTACTTGATTTTACTCCAGCCTTCCTGAACCACCCGCTCTGTGCCAGGCTCCCTGTTACCTGGAACTCAGTGGCAACCCGGATAAATGCAGTCCCAGCCCCCGGGAACCTAAACGCCTATTATTCCTGGTCCTGTAGCACTCATTTCGAAATCTCTTAAAGACCAGCCCTTCCCAACTTTAGGGGGAGGGTCACAAACCCTGCAAAAATCAGACAAATGCACAGATGCACAAGGAACCCCAAACTGGCAGACAAGTCAGGGGTCCTTGGACCCCCAGCTACTCTCTCGATTCTCATCCTAGTGTCTCTTCTCATTCCCTGAAGATGAAATAGAAAAGGCAAAGGGTGCCCTCGGCAATTGGTGCTCATTCTATGTTCCTTTTCCCAGCTCCCATGGGTGCCCATGAATCAGTGTGAATGCCTCTTTCAAAGCCTAATTGTTTACACTGACAGTATTTACTTTTAACCTCCAGTTGCTGTGTCCATATCATTTCTCCTCCTCTCCATCTGTCCCTTGGCTCAGAAAGCCAGCAGCTTTTAAGAAACCCACCTGACTGTATCCCTTTATCCACACGTGGACTTTTCAATTTCACCTGCATGGGGAATTAAATTCCAGGAGCCGGGAAGGTCTAGGGGAGGCCAGGGTTGAGGCCAAAATATTTGCTCCAGCCTCACACCCTCTCTCTAGTCCTGGCACAGCTTTCCGCCTCCAGGGTTTTTAGTCGAACAACCACTGCACCCAGGCCTGTCCCATTGTTTTCAAAGTTCTCCTCCCTCGTCATGCCCCGAGGCATTTCCCCCACTGGCGTGGGAGGATGGGAATTTTCCCTAAACCTGTGACCACCAGGGAGTTTCTGTGACTACAGGAACCAACCCTCTGATCTGTTCTGATGGTTGCCCCGGTGAGCCTCTCGGGCTACGCCCTGCCACTGGGCACCCTGTACCCAGAAGTGAGTTTCCAGGCACTGGGCTGCATTCAGCAAACTGACTCGTTCAAGCCTACCTGTCATCAGATGCCAGGGACAGATGAGAGCGATAACACCTTCTCTGTTTTGCAATCGTGGACATGATGGAAATGGGAGATAAGGCGAGGGACAGGTGTGGGGCAACCTTGAACTGGCTTCCCGGACACCAGTGAGGCCATACAACCCATTTTTCTTGTTGAACAACATGTACCTTCATTAGTCAGCTTGCCGATCCCCCTGCAATTAACCGCGCTCCTAGCATTCTCTGCAGTGTCATCACATTGTGCTCCCCTTCGCTCCCTTGGGAACAATGCCCAGCGAATAGCAGCCAACTGGGTGATGAAGGTCTCCTCGTGGGATGGTGACGGCCTTCTAATACCATCTTGGGCCTTCCTGATTCCACGGAACTTCACTCGGGTCTCTTGCCCACCTCGGAGCAGAGGGAACCTGCTGCTGTTCCCCTTCGGGCACTTCCTCCTGCCAAGAATTGTAGGCTCAGCAAACTGGTTTACGTTTGCCCATCCCTCTTTCCTGTCTCTCTCTCTCTCCCCACAGCCGACCTTCTCCATTGTCTGGCCAGTTAAGCTCTGGGTCCTGAGAGCTTAGCTTCGTGCCCGGGATGTCCTTGGCCTGCAAAAACGTTGCATGAGTGAATGCTGAGGAATGAATGAGCCTCAGCACCCATCCCCCTGCGGGCTGACAATTCATTTCACAAGTCTGCTTTGTATACTACCCACAGCTGCCTCCTCCCCAGGCCTCAGAACAAGGTGCAATCTACAAGCTGGAAGGAAACTGACCAGTTTGATCCCAAGGTGTGGGTACAGCTATTGCCGTGGGTGGAGGACCCGAGGTAATGAGTACTGGTAGCTGTAGATGCTTCCAGAAAGTTCTGTGGGGTACGGTGCCCGGGTGCTCTTAATGCCAGTCTATAGAATCGTAGGGGAAGCATGTTGGTGGGAGGGCAGCAGGGCACAGCTGTCAGGGTGGGTCATGGGCGGGCGGATGGTCTCTTTAGGTTTATGTCAAAAGTTCAGCCAGTGTGTATTTCTAAATACTAGGAGGGAGGGGTGGGAGTAAATATAAAATATGTGTATGTGTATGTATGTATCTATACATACCTATATAAATTGTTTTTTCAGATGTACATGACTGCTATGCTGTGTCCCCCCCCAAAATCCATATGTTAAAATCATAACTCCCAATTTGATGGCATTAAGATGTGGGGCCTTTGGGAGGTGCATAGGTCCTGAGGGTGGAGCTCTCGTGAGTGGGATTAACACTCTTATAAAAGAGGCCCCACAGAGGTCCCCACCATTTCTTCTAAGTGAGGGCCCAACAAGTTGTCTGTGACCTGGAAGAGAGCTCTCACCCGACTATATTGACACCCTGATCTCGGACTTCCAGCCTCCCGAACTGTGGGAAATTAATTTTGGTCATTTGTAGTCCACCAGTCTATGGGATTTTCATTATAGCAGTCCAGACGGGCTAAGACAATGACCATTTTCTGAACTATTCATCGATGTGGTTGGTCTACTGGTCAGAGTTCCAGCAGGAAATAGGTTCCAGTTGAGATGGTTCCGAGGTCTTTAGGGAAGGGCTTGCTTCCAGGGACATTCAGGGCATGATCAGGGGGTGACAGCACCGCAGGGACTGGCAGGGGAGCAGGGTGTTGTTGGGGAGACAAGGCTGCTGCCAGTCATCACAGCCCGAAGAGAGTGGGGAATATACTCTGTTTTCTTCTCCTCCTGTCTTACGTCAGGGCCTCTGAGAACCAGACAGCAGGGAATCCGGGGTGTGCAGTCACTGGGGTCAGCCTCCTGGGGCAAAGGGCAGAGCAAGGGAGGAGGAGAATGGATGTGGGGGCAGAGCAGGAGGAGAGCACAGTTGGTGGGCAGTAAGGATCCGCCTGGCCCTGGAACCTGAGTCCACGTTGGCCGCTGGCTGCCGTCTTCTGTGGGGCATATTCGTAGCACACAACAGGCTTCCTAGTAGTCCCTTTAACCCATCATCTATTAAGTCTAACGAATTGTCTATTACGTGAGCTACTTTGGTATAGCGTTTCATTTAACTTCAGCACAGTGCCTGGCATATAGAAGGTACTCAATAAATGTTCCTTGAATACTGACCGAATGAATAAACTATTAATAAGGAAACTAGGAGAGGATATGAATCACCTAATTTGGAGTGGGTACTATGGAGCCTGTTTGACACAAAGAGAAGCTGGGGTTCTGAGAGGTTAATTGACCAGCTGAGTCCACTCCACCACTCACTGCATTCGACAAATATTTATTGAGCACTCACTATGTACCAGGCGTGTTTACATTTGCCTGGGGAAAAACACATGAACATATGTATGCTGTATAATAGCTAAGTGCTACGGAGACAAATACAGCAGAATGAGGGGACTCGGAGCTCTGCAGACAGGGTGTGCTTTTATAGCTTGTGTGGGCTCTCTGCTATGGAGAAGCATTGGACACAAGACGTGAGCTGGTGAGAACAGGTCACGTGGCTCTTTGGGACAAGCGCATTCCTGCAGGAGGAACGTACGGGCAAAGGCTCAGAGGCAGGAGCACGTGTGGGGCGTTTGGGAACAAGCAAGGAGACCAGTGTGGCTGGGACAGAATGACCTTCTGCAGGTCCAGCTAGTTGGATGTTCTAAGATGTCACTGCGACCCCATCCTTCCCCAGCGAGAGCCCTCCATGCTTTTGCTCTACCTGACATGCCTGCCCCACCTCCCTCACAGCACTCCAGTCACGTTGCATCCCCGCTCTCTCCACTGCCAGGCTCATGCCCTTGCTGTTCCCTCTTCCTGGGACGATTGCCCCGTCACTCCTCAGAATGGCTCTCTGACTGCCCGTCCCCAGGTACTCTTGTCTATCACGTCCCCCTTCTTATATCTCTCATTTATATCTGACTTTATTATCTCTCATTACCTGGTTTATATGTTTGTCTGCTAGGTTAGTATGTTATCTCTGCTCCCACCACGAGGGTCCTGAAGGCAGAGACCTCATCAGTTTTGTTCCTTATGGGGTCCCCTGGGCCCTGGCGCACCTAGCGGGTCCTCAGTGAATATTTGTTGAAGAATGAATGAATGAATGAACTTTATTTGAGACCCCAGAGTGGGATTCAGATGAACATATTCTTCCTTTCCTCAACCTTTAGACCCTGTGGGTTTTCTTGTGAGACCTCAGGCTCCCCTAGGCAAGGTTTACAGCCAGTGTCCACACTGACATCAGTGACCAGAGAGCAGAATTGTGGGGATCCCAGTGAGGGTCTGGGGAAAGATTTCTGTGGCTCTTACCCCACTTGGTTTTCAAAAATATTTTCCTTGCAAGTTCTCTTCAGTTCCAGGAGCTTCTCCAAGCCCTGGGGGCAGCCCCCAGGACCCAGTGTATCAGCCACACTGTGGAATCTCATGAGAACACCCCACCCCTTGCTGAGTCATTTTCCTTTTTTAAAAACCAGTGAACGGGAAACTGCCAAAGCTGCCATCAAGGCTGTACTCTCAACCTGGGGGTTTTGAGAAATACAGATTCTCTCACCTCCAGAGTGGGAGTTTCCAGATTCAAACATCTATTGGCCCTTTTTATGATTTTTTTCACCTCCTCCCCTCCATCTAATTCCATATTTTTTAAAAAAACAATTCCTGTTTTGTCTTATACGCCTACTTTATACTCACCTACTCTGTGAAGTCATATAAGCTTGTGGTATCACATTCGTTATAATACTCTTTAGAATATATAGACAGCTGTCAAAAATGAAGCCCATCCCCTCCTTCGTTACCCAGTGCCGTCCTTGTACCACCAGTGACAGCGGCACCTCATTTAGCAAACACTCAACTGAAAATATGGTCCTAGATCTGGAGAGAGAGGCCTGGGAATCTGCCTTTAGAATAAGTGTTTCCAGTGATTTGAAAGCACGAGGTTTGATAACCACACTCTGAGGACCCTATCCTGGGCCCCAGATTTGACTTTTGGTAGGAAGAGTGGTGTGCGCACGTGTGTGTGTGTGTGTGTGTGTGTGTGTGTGTGTGTGTGTGTGTGTGTTTATACAGTCCATATCCAGGCAGGTTTTCAATGTCTGATAAAACAAAGTCCTATCAGGATGCTGGCCTAGAAATCTGTCATCGTCACCATCACCTTGTTGCTTTCTCTTATGGTGGCCTTTCTCTCCTTTAAATCTTCTCACTGGGCTGTGCTTGTAGGTGGCGTGAGCATGATTTCTGACCTCAGTTTACAGACCAGGACACTGAGGCTGAAATTAAATGGCTTGGTCAGGATCATTTCACGAGGACTCTACAGACTATCAATTTCCCCTCTACTCTTGGGAGCCTATGTAATGACATTCCAGTGGGTAGAGGAAGGAGGTATCTACAAGGGAGTGACTCAGAAAATTTGCCCTATAATGGAAGTGTAGGGAGGGAGAGAGAGA
>NW_017731354.1:8540534-8577383 GCF_001890085.2 Hipposideros armiger
AAGGGAAGGGAAGGGAAGGGAAGGGAAGGGAAGAGACAGATGACACACGTGGGGCTTTTGACCACTTGGAATCTAGGCTGTGTATTCCAGAAAAGGTGAAATACCAAGAAACCACATGCATTAAGGTAAAAGTACTGGACTCAAGATGGGCCTCAATCAAGTCTCTGTACTGGCCCCCAACTCTCTGCCTTTGGCGGTGCACCTCATCCTGGGGCCAAGCAAACACCCCAAGGAGTCTAGGCCATGGAGAAGCCAGTATTTACCCACAATCTCTGTTTTGGAAGTAATTAATCTTCGAATGTATGAGCCTCTTTGTGGTGGAAAGCACGAGCTGACACTTTTGTGTAAACACCCAGCTTAGCATATTGACAAACTGGTGTTACTTTGATCCCAGGCTACTGGCTCTGAAAAGGCAAGCGGGCTTTGGGGGGGCCCCACCAGGCTGCCCCACCAGGCACAAAGGCGGCTGTAATCCCCTCTACACTCGTCTCAGATCCATATTTGGAATTCGGAGTCTTTATTTTCTAGATCCACTTAAGCTCTGCTTGGGGTTTGTTTAGTAACCATCTTCCTTCTTCCCGCTCGCCAGTGGCTCCTAAATTCGTTTTCTTAGCAAGGCGTGCAGCAAAATTCCAAAGTAGCAAATGACCTGAATGAAAGCCCTTAAACTCACATAGATTTAATCACTGCGGCAAATTGGAACCATTTGTGGTCAGGTTTTGATGGCGATCTATAAAGATTTCCCCCATGCCCCCCCTTCACTTTCTTTTTAAGTGGCTTAGTTAAGGTTAGTGAGAAAGGACGCATCCATGCCAAGGTCCACAGGGTAGAGCGGGGGAGGAAGCGGGGGAAGGGACTTAAATGATTTCTTTCGGCTTTGGGGGACATCTGTAGTCACCTGAGTATCCTCCACAGTCGCAAGGAGCAAACTTAGGTGGCAGCCAGCAGCTCTCTCTCACATCTCAGGTGGCCAAGGTGAGTTTCCTAGTGGATGTTTGGGGCCCTTCTAGGAAAATATTGTGTTTTGTGACGTTTGTCACCTCTAGTTACCCTAATAAAGGCAAGGGAAAGGTCAGGACATTTTTTTTCGTGCATAGAGAAGGAATCGAATCTGATCTGTTATGATTTCTCCCCATGCAAACCGAATAGATGAGCTTTAATGAAGTCGCAGATCCAGGATTGAGACTGACCCAGGGAGCACCACCAGGGCAGCAGATCTGTTTCTGATAAAGTCGACATTGAGGTTTTGAAGAATGAATCAGAAAGGAAGTTCAGTTCCATTTCATGACTAGGCTGAACTAAACAGAAAGCTTGTCTGTAATTAAAGGGAAGCTTTTCTTTACATTTGTTGTGCAATGTTTTTAGAAGTTTCTAGAATTGGGATTGCTCTCACCAATCAGTCAGTGGGGTTCTGTTTGATTTCTCGAGAGCAGATGGGAAAGTGAATTTGTAAAGACTGCAGCAACAAATTTTACTGTGCAAATGATGGAAAAAGTTACCCTGAGGGTCCCCCTCCCTTTTTTCTTTTCTCCATCTCTAGTTTCTATGATTATAGTCGGAGAGAAAATTCAGGCTGAAAGAAATTTGATATTTATTTTCTGTGAACTTTAATAAAGAAAGTGGTGGGTTTGTGACTTTTTTAAAGGCCCCTTGGACAAGTCAATTTTTAATTTTTTTTAATAGCACCTTTTGGCATAAAGCTGCCAGTGTGTGATTTATGGAGCTGCTAAGAGGCTGTGGTGAGAGCCATTGCCGACAGGTTGGCCAAAGACTTTGAAGAGGTTTTCGATGCTGGGAGCCTGCTCTTCCCGGGGACCCGGCTTCACCCAGGCAGGCCTTTTAAAATATTTAGTGCCCGAGCCTTCCTTGAAGTCCGTGTTTGTTTGGGTTTGCGGAATCCCCTTCCTTTCTTCAACATTCTCAGATGTCCCCGGTTTAGGCCCAGTGATCAGCCCTAATCCACTCCAGCCCTGACCAGGAATAGTCCACTTTGCTCATAAGCACATAACATAACTTCAGCCCCTGGGGCCTCCATTGTGAAACGGAGTCCCAGACACTCCGAGATGTCTTGGGAGATAAGCGTGGCCTTAATCCCAGGGTCACGCTAACCCTTAGGAGCAGGAGTTCACCTATACATCATGACATTGTTATCAGCCGGGGACCCTGAGCAGCCACCACCCACCACATTTTCCACAGGGTTTGGTGGTGTTAAGAAAATACCCTCCAGTGCGGTGTTATTTTAGGCTGAAACAAAAGTCGACATGAATGGCTGGGGGGGAACAGAGGGGACATTGTTCTCCCTGTGGCCGGGTGCTCAGAACTGGCCTGAAACTGGAATCCAACAAACAGAGAAGTAAATGCCATCACGTACCAATGGGCTATCGGGTGTCCGGTGGGATCAATTGAGCACAGAGGGCGGCCAGGCCAGGGATTTTGCCAGTCCCTGGGTCATGGGAAGTTTGGTTTCCAGAGGAGAGGCCAAAAACGCCACCTGACTCGTGACCATGTGATAGTTGACTGGGAAAGGGAGCCACCTGCTTGTGAGGGAAGGAGAGGAGAACCTGAATGCCACCCCTCTAAAACACTGTCCCACTTCATCTTCCCAGCCATCTTAGGAGGCAGGTACTTTACTTGCCCTTTTTACAGACGAGGAAACTGAGGCAGAGGGTTGTTGACTTGCCCGAGGTCACATGGCTGCTGTGTGGAAGAGCTAGGGTTTCAAGCCAGGAACTCTGGCTCCAGAGCCCACACCCCTCTCAGCTATGCCTCATCGTCTGCTCGTTTTCATGGACCCTGTGTTTCTCATTCATGGCACCGAGGGAGGCAGCAGATGCTGTCCTGCCAAGAGCCCTTAACTCTTCCCATGTCAGTGTAAGCCGGTGACTCAACTTCAACTGCAGCATCTACAGCTTTTTGTTTTTCTGCTCTGCCCATTTGCACAACAGGCCAGCAGTGCCAGAACATTAGCATCCACCAAGGCTGATGACAGTTAGTGTATAACTACCCCAGCCCCCTAGCCCCTCTGGTGGGAGCACTCGGAGATGCGTGTTCTACGGGGCTCCCCAGGGCTCCCCAGTGGTAATTTGCTGGAAGATGCATGCCTTATTGTCTTTCTTGCCCTTCTGACTCACTTCACCACTCCCCTTCCCGTGTTTCCTGGGATCACCTTCCTAATACCGCCTTCATTCGAACTCTCATTCTAGAGGGTAGTTTCCGGAGGAACCCACACTGAGCAAGCCAGGGGATCATGCGTCTGTGTGGTTATTTGGCTGATGTCTGTGTCCCTCATACATCTGTGAGCCCCATGGCAGCCTACCATTCTATTCCTAAGGACTAGCTGAATATCTGGCTTGTAGTTGGTGCCAAGCAAACACTCATGAAGTGAAAGGATTTGGAAGTGGAAACTCCCTTTCTGTCTAACCTACGTTTATATTTTGATAGTTTGTTGTCTTCTTAAGTGAACACATTACAGTTAAAGCAGTTTTTAATCATTCATTCTGTATTGAAGAGTTCCTTTTCCCAGATACCTAGCCGGGGGTTGGAGACCTGGCCCCGCTCTCCCACTCTGTATCTTGCCTAGAGTTGGGAATGAACTGGCTTCTCAGTCAGGCTCAGATTAAGACCTTTGGAGGTTGTTTCAGAGACTGGCCAGCCACTTACCAAACCTATGACCTTCTCCTAGACTATAGTACCCAGCCTCGCTCGCAGAGGTGTGCCATGTGACTGAGTTTTAGCCAGTGGAATTTGAGCAGACGTGTACCACTTTCAGCCCAGCCCGGGAACACCTCCCACATGCAGTGCTCCATGCTTTCCCCTTCTGCGGATTGATGCCAATGAATGTGGTAACTTTCAGAGCCACATATTAAACACAGCAGAGCACACCCTACAAAAAGCCTGGGTCCCTGAATCACCACTTGGAAGAGAGCCGTGCACTGACCAGGGGCTCCCATATCAGAATTTACTACCGAGGAATAATTTTCTATTGTGTTTGGATCATCTTAAATTTGGGAGGTTTGTGTGTTGTAGCAGCTTATATGACCTTAACCAATACTGAAGTTCTAGGCACTGACAAGATTTAGTGTCCTCTGCCATATAAAAAATAAGTATTAAACATGTCCATCAAAATTCTAATTTTCTGTATGATAGCAACTTCCACTAAAAAGTTAAATAGCAAAGCCTTCATTTTTTGGGGGGGGGTGGGATGGGAGGTGACTAGTTTTACTGGTGCCCTGAATATGTATTGTGTTCTGCCTCTTAGGTGACCCCATAGGCTGTCTTTCTGGAAAGTTTTGTCTAACAGGCTGACACATGAAAACCTGCTCCATCCAAGGACCTTGAGAAGAGTGAGTGGATGGGTTTATCCCCGTTTAAGAGCTTTGCTGTTTTCTTCAGAGCTTCAGGCAGCTGCTCCAGCACTCCTCTGGGCTCCAGCAGTGATGGAGATGAGTTCTTGGGTTAAGAGCAGAGACTCCACTGATACTTCCAACCTTCCTTTCAGCTCCAAACTTTTGGAACTATTCTCCTAAGCTTCTTTAAAACCCAAAGGGAAACATAGGCAAGCAACCATGACAAGGCACCTTGGCTGCCCTCCCCACCAGCCACCTTCCTTGAAAGGTGCTAGGAGTTGGAATGGTCATGGTTTCTGGAAGCAGGCAGATCAGGGTTGGCCTCTTGGGTCTGTCTTCTTGTTGTTATTCCCCTTTTACGGATGGTAGGTAGAAACTGTTTCCTGAGCCTGCACCTTGACCCTGAGCCAAGCTCTCATTGACCCAGTGAGATGTGGCTCCCTTCCAAAGTAATGGCCTAGGCAGAGAGTGCCATGTGGTGAGAAGAACGTGGGCCTTGCCAGCCTTGAAAGGTTCCTTAGCCTCTCTGTGCCCATTTCTTTATGTGCAAATCAGGATCGTATAGTATCCATATCATGGGCCCATTGTGAGGCTGAACTGAGATATCACCTGTGGAACACCTGGGACAGTGCCTGCATGGAGTATTATTCTTCCCGTCCTTACACTGGATGTTGGGGGGGCTTTGTGGACGCCATCTCTGTGGTCAACAGCACTTCCCGTTAGTGTCCCCATGGAAGCAGCAGGCGACAGTGGTCTCAGATATGTATGGATCCTGGCCTCTGAGGAGAATGCCCAGCTGCGGGGTTCACCGGGAGCCTTTGCAGTCTCAAGGGACCACAAGTCAGCACCCTTGGCCTTCTGGGCGGACCCTGGGACAGGCCTCCATCGGAGAAGGGCCTCGGCCCTTGCTCGGACCCTCCTTCCACAAGCAGAGTGACCGCAGAGCAAGAGAGAGGAGGCCTTTGCTGATTGCTGGGCTCACAGAGGCTATTTCAAGAGGGACATTGTGGCAGAACCCGGGAGATTCTGGGGTGAGTTGATCACCCACGTGGGAGGAAACGTGGCACACCTCATGGTCAAGGACTTGGCCTTTGGAGCCAGACACGCCTGAGTATGCATCCCACTAACCCTCTTTTCCTGTTTCCTCATCTGTCAAATGGAACGGTTGATGGTACTTTTCTCATAGGAGTGTTGTGAGGACCGAGGGGGATAGTGATGTGATGTATGTACATATAAACACTTTGCATAGTGGAAGCACCCAATCTACTGGGGGGGTGCCAAAAAAAATGTGTACACCTGACTTGTATTTATCTTTTGTTATCGGTATATATTGAGTATTACAATTTGAATACAGTTTTTTCCTTCCTTAAAATGTGTGTAGTCTTTTTGGCACCCTCCCTCTGTATTTCTGAAAATATTTTTTTCCTCAAATATAAAATAGGCACAGGACTTAAAAGATTCAGCGGTATTAAAGGTTATGCACTGAAAAGTAATTCTGCCTCCCACTCCTGACCCCCAATCCCATAGGGTGTGTCCAGAGGAAACCATGGTTATTAGTGTCTTGTGTAAACTGCCAAAGATATTCTGCATATACGCCAGCATGGAAATTATATACACACTGCTATGACTTGTGTACATAAACACTTTGATTTACAAAAATGCGCATGTCACATGGTTCAATCTAAATGGCATGTGTGGATGTGTGTGGATATAGACAGTGATAGCCTATCATGCACACTATTCTACAGTTTGTTTTTATTTTTTAACCTAATCATCATTGTGTGTCAATCCTTACAGACATGTATCACTCTTTTTCACAGTTGTGTAGTAATCCCAGCCTGAAGATAGACCTTAGTTACACCTTAATTTATTTAACTAGCTGCCTCTTGATGGATAGTGCCTGGTTTTTCCTCCCACTTAGGAAGCTCTGCTCTGGGGCATTTCCCCATCCCCAGACCCAGGCCAGCCTTCCAGCCTCCAGCACCTGTTATTGCCTTCTGTTTGGTAACTCCCTGGGGGTGCACATTTTTCTCACTGCAATTGTGCTAGACCAAGTTTTGGGCTCCTGCTCTCGGCCTAACATGCCTTAGATCCTTCATAACTCAGCTTGTAAGTCGAGGCCCCTTAATTTGGCCCACAGGACTCTTTAACGCCTTTAAACCCCGTTAAACCCATGTAATGAGTTTCCCCTTGCTGTGCTCCTGGCCATGAAAGCTGAGAGTCGGGGCCCAGGCCTCCCACCTGTTCCAGAGATTAGGCTGTGCCGGACAGACGGTGGGGCTGGAGGGAAGGGGTGGGTGAGGGGGTGGGAGCTCTGTGGTCAGCCACGCAAGCAGGACTCCCGGCTGGAGTGGGTGTGTGGGTGTCCCTCGGCCTTGGGGTGTCAGGGCCCTGGGTGAGCTGGGGCAGCTTCAGCTCTCAGGCCTCCCATGGGGGGTGTGGGGGCCAATTTGCCTGAGGCTGAAGCTGGCACTGGCTTGCTGAGGTGGGAGTCACATGCACCAGGTGGGGTAGGGAGGGCTTCCTCTCTTTAGAGAACCTGGAGGCACAGGGCTGGCCGTCCAACGAGACTTCCGAAAGTGCCGTCCGCTGCATGTCGGTGCCTGCTCTGGAATCTTCTTTCCATGACTGCCCATTGTGTAAGCCATGTCTGCTGGTTTATATGCTTCCTTCTGGGGAAATCTACCTCTCCCTCTCTCACACTCAGTCCACATGGGTCAAAGGGGGCTGACTCTGCAGTTCCTAGTTCCAGGTCGGGGCATGTGACATAGGATCAGCCAATCAGAGGATTCAAGGTCACTACCCATAGTGATTGGTTCAAGGGTAACCCCCATCCAGGCCCAGTGACTGGTTGAAGGGTGGGCATGTGATCCAGGTCTGGAAAATCACGGTGTTTAACCCCTTGGTCACAGGAACTGCTTTTTATGTGAGCACATGATTCAATGGTAGTTCAAAGAGATTTGCTCCCAGAACTCTTGTGGGAACAACTAGGAAGGAGAAGCCCTCTTTCCAAGGGGATGACTGGAGGAGTGCCAATTTGGAGTGCCGCAGGCCAGCTTTTCATCTTGAGGAAAAAGCCTGCTTGACATGAGCTAAGAGAGAGGGAAACAGGGAGGAGGAGGAGAACAGGCAAGGTTGAGGCCTGATGACATCATTTAGCTCCTGGATCCAGCCACACCTGAGGACTTTGCATGAACGTGAACAAATACATTCTCTTTTTTACTGAAGTGAGCTGGAGTTGAATTTGTGGGTTTCTTTCAGTCCAGAGTCCTCACAGAAACATTACCCACTAGAGAGAGAGCAGGGTCCTCAGGGTGGCCTCAGCCAACCTTTCCTTGCTCTTCTGTGGCCAACAGTCCTTCACCCCGCCCCAGAATTTGTCTTTGACGTATCCTACTCACACCTCATTGCTCGGCCTAGGGGTCGGCCAAGGGGTCAGCAAACTGCGGCTCGCGAGCCACATGCGGCTCTTTGGGGATGTACATGTGGCTTGGAAATAAAATGGAAAATGAAAATAAAACTATCATAGTTTCATTAATAAAATTTTTAAAGGCTATTATTCACATAACGGTGATTTCATTTGTTTTATGGCTCTCGAATAATGTTTAAATCGTTGTGAGGGACAGGATTGGCTCTTCCAGGGATCAGCAAACTTTCGGGATGAAACGTACCCTAAGAGCCGCATGTGGCTCGCGAGCCGCAGTTTGCTGACCCCTGGCTCAGCCCTTTCTCTCTATGTGGCAGACTACTTCCCATCAGCTGACATTTGATTCTGTACACAGAAGCTCTCGGTTCTGGGGAGGCACTCCTGTTGACACACAGCTTTCCACTTCCAGGGAGCTTGTAACCCAGTTGGGGGTGCCTCAGCACAAAGTGGGTTCTCAATAAAGAATGAACAAATGAGCTGGGTGAGTGAATGTGTGAACGAAAAGGGAGGCAGCCCTCAGACTAATGATGCTCATACCCATTCAAGGCAGCATTAGCTCGTTGTCCAATGAGGAGCATGGACAACTCAGGGTTCTCAGAGGACTCCAGAACAGGTCCAGCAGGCACAGGGAAAGCTTGGGAGGAAGCTGTGGGTTGAATACCAGGCTAACGCCTTTACATGCTTTCTTGTGGGTAATGGAGAGCCCCCGAAGGGTTTGGAACAGGTGTGTGGCATGTAGAGCTGTTTGAGAGATGCTAGCCAGACAGTGGTGTGAGGGCTGGATTGGACAGGAGAGGATCCTTGGCAGTTGAACAGTGGAAAGGTATTTTAAGCACATCTTTCATGAGGTGATGTGAGCCTGGCATATGGGGTGGAAGGGGATAGATCAAGGGGGGCTTTGGGGAGATACCTGAGTTTCACTCTTGAAAAGTCTTTTCCATGAGGTCAAAGGTCATGTTGTCTTTTGTCCCACCCATAAATTATTAGAGGTGGATCGTGCAGTTCTCATCCTTAACTCCCTCCAATTCTGTTCCACCTTGGGCTGCCTTATCTAAAAGTGCAAAGGGGTCCATGCTGCTAGTTTGGACCAAGAAGGGCAAATCTGGTTGGGACCTATGGTGGTTTTAAACCATGGACCCAAAATTCTTTGCCTCTCCTCTTATCAAGAGGTGAGTCCTTTGAATCTGGCCACATCTGGGACTGCTTTGTCTAACAGAGTATATATCATGTGACTCTGAGGCTGGGTCAGAAAAGATCTTGCAGCTTCCTCCTGGTCCTTGGGACTCTTACCCTGGGGCAAGCCAGACATGTGTAATGAATGTGACTACCCTGAGACCTGCGGTTGGGCAGGTCATGTGTAGATGCCAATTGCTGGGATCCACAGTCCAGCTGAGATTCTACTGTCAGCCTGGTAGGTGAAACCTTCTGGACGTCCAGCTCAGTCAAGCCCCCAGATGTGTGCAGCCCAGATGATGGCTGATTGCAAACCCATGAAGACCCCAAATGAGAACGGCCCAGCTAAGCCCTTTCCAAATTCCTGACCCGCAAAATGGTGAGCAAAATAAAATGGTTGTTTTAAGCTGCTGGGTTTAAGGGGAATGTGTTATACAACAACAGTAACTGGACTAGGACCCAAAGCTTCATGAGGACTTTCTGGAAATCTTTGGATGGAGTCTAGATGAGAGGAAGGGGCACCAGGAACAGGAAATACCTCCGATGGGTTCAAGCGAGCCTGACTTGGGGGGTGAAGAGCTGAGGGTGCTAAAGGTCATGGTTGGAGCCTCCCTAGCTGTGTACTCAGGCACCTCCCCAGAGGTGGGGCTTCACCCATCTCCTGCTCACTGGCAGGACAGATTAGGACGCGCTCAGCACAGAGAGCAGAGGAGGTCCAAGGGGAAGACTGGCTGACTTCCGGCCAGGCCTACTGAGGCAGGACTTCTCTGTCAAGGCTGTGCTGAGCAGCGATTAGATGGTTGACTGTGGCCTGGGTCAGACCAAGTTCAAGTGTCAGCTCTGCCACATATACCTGTGAGCCCTTAGTGTAGTAACTTGCTCTCTCTGTACTTTACTTTTTTTTTATTTATAGAATACGACTCCTCGAGGTACCTACCAAGTACATGGCTGGTTGGAAGAGTAAATTAGATTATGCATATAAAAAGCTTGAAGCATATAATAAATGCTGGACACTATTAGTTATTATTCAATTTACCATGTTAAATTTAGGGATCTGTTTCTCAACCATTCAGGATTAGAAACTCAATTTTATGGGCTCAGTGAGGGTGAAACCAACTCACATTAACGAGCATGGAATCTGATGTATAAACTGGAACATAACTGGTGAACGTAAGTGCAGCTGTCTGTGAGCATGGTATGGCCACATGGGCGAACCAATGTACCCCTCTCTAGGCGAGTACTCATGGGAGACCATATGCTAATAGGATGGTTACTTTGGAAAATATATGGTGAGAAGAAAGGGACTTCGAATCATGTCTCAGTGAATCTGAGGCCTCTCACCTTTCCAGGGAGAGACTTCCACAGGGGAGCACCGTGTTCAAGTCTGTCCAGCCATGACACCCCCTCCTCTGGACCCCTTACCTCGTGACTTGCCTGGGTTTTCTTTTTCTGTCGCATAAGCCAGCTAGGTTCATTTCAGTCATGCTGTTGGGAGATCATTTTCTGGGGGGTCTCTCACATTTACCCATGCTTTGTAAGGGAGGTACTAACTGAGCTTTGTTTTCTTTGCAAGGTGGTTGGTATAACAAACAGCTTTAGAAGATGGGGATGGGCGGGCATATTTACTATCCATTATAAAGATTCCAGTTCCTTAAGCTTGGGGTTTCTCTCCTATAATACAGTCCCCTGCATGGACAGGTATCCATCTAGCTAATCTATGTCATCCTCATGGGACGGGAACAATGGGGACTGTTGCAAATATGCTGCTGGCTATGCCATGAATCACAATGTTCTTTGTCTCTGATCCAGATGTCCTGTCTTCTGCCAGCATCCATGAGACTGGCAAGCTAGTGTGTTAACTTGTAAGTAGGATAACATCTCAGACCTTTCCTAGCTCTTGAGAATTCTCATCCAGTCTTCTTGATTTGTGCCGTATCTGCACAACACCTGCACCGTTATACTTACTTAATGTAACCCAAATCTCTTTTTTAAAATGTTGATTTATTTTAAAAAGAAAACTTGATATAACTGCCTTAAATGGAGAACCTTTATGCTGCCTCATAAATCTAAGCTAAAGATAAATATGACAAAATAAAAACCCAAAAGGGTCCATACCATATGATTCCGTTTCTATGACTTTCTGGACAAGACAAAACTATAGGAAGAGAAAACAGATGATTGGTTTCCAGGGACTGGGGATGGTGGAAGGGTGGACCTCACGGGGCCTGGGGGAGCTTTGTGAGCCATGGAAATGTTCTATATCTTGGTTGCGATGCTGGCCCTCCACTGTGTTTGTCAAAGCTCGGAACTATACGCTAAAAAGGGTGAATTTTACTGTGTATGAGTTTTGCTTTGATAAACTTGACTTTAAAAGAAAAAATAAGTCAATGTCATTGAATTCTGGCCAGATATCTTTGCTGGCCCCAGGCTTGAGCCCAAAGTCTGTGCTATCTTTGCCAAAAGGGGAGAGAGATGACCCCATGTTGAAGGTGTGTTAAAGATCTCCTAGCACCAAGCCAAGACTTTCTCCTTGTCCTCATCAGAAGGACTCAGGGACCTGAAAAGGGAAACCTTCTCCCCACGTAATTAAATGTTAGAGAAAGCCGTGTCTGTAAATCATTCTGAACCATCTCTGTATCACCTGGGACAACTGTGCCATGTTTTGGGAAACGTGCTTCTAAGCTGACATTCTCCTTCTTAGCTCCCCAACATCTCCTAGGCCTGTCTGATGAAATTACTCCCAGATATGTGGGCAAGAGTGTTGGGTATTCCCAAATTCTCCTGCCCCGTTGCAAACTGGCAGTCCTTAGCTTCAGCAGAGAGAGCCCTGCTTACACTCGGTCTGTAGATGGTACTGCTTAAATCTCTGGGGTATCTTGCCTTCGTCAGTGCCAAGTTCTTGGGGGCATTTCACTGCCCCTTAAGTGAACCCTTAATGCAATGAAATGGCATGCACCTGAGCCTCTATCTTTCTATCTCAGTCC
The DNA here is from genome assembly GCF_001890085.2 of Hipposideros armiger. NCBI lineage: Eukaryota > Metazoa > Chordata > Mammalia > Chiroptera > Hipposideridae > Hipposideros > Hipposideros armiger. The sequence continues at coordinate 8,552,465 of NW_017731354.1, forward strand.
ACTGCTCCTCCACCCCCACCCCACCTCCATGGGCTTTACCAGTCTCAGCAGCATCCCACGAGCCCCACCAGTCAGTCTCAAAGACCACAGTGGGGGAACATGGTGGCTGCCTTTCAGGAGAGGGTGTGATAAATGCTACTGTGTTTTCCTTGACGGCTTTTCTATTTTCCCTGGCAGCGGCCCGGAGCAGGGAGTGCTTTGTGGCTGTGTCGGTGCCAATTATAAACGTGAACGTCATCATTGGTGGCTGTTGTGCTGTCTGGCGTTGCAAGCGAAGCTGGGTCCGGCCTTGCAGGGCTCCTCAGTGATCTTTCTCATTCACTTAGATGCTTCACTCCTGTCCACCCATCCTACTCTTTTCAAGGCTGGTGACATCCTTTTCAATGAAGAGCTAAAAACAAGTACAGGTATTTCAGAGGCTGTCCTTTGGAGGACTTTCTCAAGCCCTCATCCACCAGCTCTCACTTGGCTCTTCCCGTGTGTTGGAAAACCTCACCTCGAGACTGGGTCATTGAGAAGGAAGTAAGAGTTTGGTACCCCCTTCATTCAAGAGAGATGCATGGGGTGGGGCATGTGCACCCCTTATTTTTGACCCTATCCAGTGCCTAGCATGTAGGAGACCTTCAAGAAACGTCTTTTCTGAATTGACTATTTCTTTTCAATCCCAGCTATCCAAATAGAAGCTTAGAGGAGTAGTTCTCAACCTGGGACAGTTTTGCCTCCCAGGGGATATTTGGCAATATCTGAGGACATGTTTGGTTGTCACAAATAGGGGAGTGCTACTGGCATCTAGTGGATAAAGGCCAGGAGCAGTTCTCCACATCCTGCAATGCACAGGACGACCTACAGCAAAGAGCTCTCTGGCCCCCTACGGCAGCAGTGCCAAGGTGGAGAAAGCTGGGATTAGAAGATGCTGTGCCACTCATCTTGCCCTGGATTGACCCGTGTTGGCATGTCATCGGGCTTGAGGAAGCCTGCAGACGGGTTTTGAAGCCCCAGAATGATTGACATTTCACTGCCTGGATTTTACGTGAATGACTGCTAATGAACGCGGCCTGGCTTGATGACTGCAGAGGGCACCATTCAAACAAACCAATTATGAAGGATTGTTTAATGTAAACTTTTAACCAGGTAGCCTGAGGGCTTGCTGAGCATGAAAGTACAATTTAGAAAACATGAGGTTTCCTGAGGTTCTGGGAGGCCCCGGCAGGACCGATGCAGGCACCAGCACAGAGAACACAGTTTTCTGCCGTCAATGAGAAGCTTGGCCATCGTGTCATCCCAAAGCCTTCCCCAGCAAAGAGGGTCAGGGGGCTTCTTCTTCATAAACCAGAAGCTGGCCGTCGGGGGCAGTGGGTCTGGAGGTCCCTGCCACATACTCCCAGGCTGCCCACTGCCCAAGCCCATCCATTGACCTCGCTGATTCCCAGTGATAAGCTCACTCATGGCTCTCCTGCCTTTAGCCAGGTCGCTGGAGATTTAAGTAACGTAATGATTCATTCACTGCTCCTCTTGTCCCTCGTCTGCTCTGACACCATGTGTGTCATCCATCAGAGATGCTGGATGGAGCTCAGCCCGATCAGGATGCTACAAAGGCCTAAGGCTGCCCTTTGAGTTTTCTTGATTCTGTTCCCTCACCAGCCCCGACTTTCTCTAAAACAGGGGGTGCTGATGAGGAAAGGCACTTCCTCTTGGGGGATTGTAAAGACACTCTTCCTGCTGCTTTCCGTAGTGCAGTTTCTTCCAATTCTCCATCCTTCTGGGCTCCTTCGGAGAGCTACCCACTCCTGTCCCCTTCATTTTCTTTCGGAGAGCTACCCACTCCTGTCCCCTTCATTTTCTTTCTGCCACTGGGTGCTATCTGGTGTGTCCCCAGGCCCTTTGCTCAGAAAGCCGGCGTCATCACAACTTGGACAGGGGCACTGGTGATGACCTAACTGGATATCAGGCCCAGCACTAAACTCCTGGCCTTAGATATTTTCTTTTCTATATTGGTGGCTTTTAAACATATTTTTATTTATTTGTTTTCTCTTAGCAGTAGAACCATTCATTAATTCAACAAATATTTATCGGACATCTGCAATGTGCCAAGCATTGCTCTAGCCCCAGGGGACAGAGCCATGGACAGAATGAGAAAGATTTCTGCTCTTCTAGAGCTTCCATTTAATGAGAGCAGGCCAATGATAAACAAATAAAAAAATATATACTCTGTCAAGTGACGATAAATGCATTGAAAGCGAAAAAAGAAACAGGATAAAGAATCAAAGGGTGACAATGGTGAGGGTATTATTCCATGTGGGTTGCCCAGGGAAACCTCTCTGATAAGGTAAGCAGAGCTCTTTTCTGAGTTAAATCTTCCTTGGAACCCCAATATTGAAAGTGGATAAAAACAGAGCGGTTCTGGTGGGGGATAGAAAAAAATAGGGGAGAGTGACATAGGTGGGCTGGTCCAGGTAGGCCTCACTGGAGAGGTGGCATTTCAGCTGAAGGCTGAAAGGAAAGGAGCCAGGATATGAAAAATAACTTTATTTTAAAGATGAAAGTGAAATGACTGAACAAGGTAAAATAGAACTCAAAGAGTACAAAAAGTATACAGAGCATGTATTCCAATCCCTTAGAAACGGTCTCCTGGATTCATTGCCCCGAAGGCAACCCCTGCCACAAGTTTTGTGAGTCTTCTTCCAATAATACTTTGTATTTATGTAAGTGTTTATGTGTATCTCTGTCTCTATCACCCTTTTTAAATACCAACTGTAGTGTATCGTGCCCGTTCTGCTTTTTAATTTTTCCATTTAGCATTATTCCTTGGAGATTTTTCTGTATTCACTGGTAAAGATGTCTTTCATTCTTGTAACAGTTAAGTGGTGTTCCACTGTGGAACTTACTTTCACTTATGCAGCCAGTCTTATTGCTTCTCTTAGATGATTTCCTAAAGGCTTTCAACATCCATTTGCAGATGTGTGACTCTATCTATTGGTTAAGTATTAATGGAAGTAAATACATTTATTGAATACATTAATTGAATGTACCTACTAGACAGATTCTTAGGAGGAGAAATGCTAGGTCAAAGAGCATGTGTGTTTTTCATCCTGATACATATTGACTATTTGCCCTAAAAGGGATTATACGAATTTATATTCCCTGCCAGTTTACAAAGGCACTTTTTCCCTCGAATCCTTATCAACAGTGTGTTTTCAAACGTTTTGATCTCTCTTTGAAAACTGATTGGTGGAAAAGATCTCAGTTTGCTTGAATTTGCATTTGATTAACTCTCAGTGAGTGCGCACACCTTTGACATATCTAAAAAGCCTGTTGTGCTTCTTGTTCTATAAACTGCCTAGTCACGGAAATGTCGAGGTGAGGTGCCTATTAGATGTCCAAGGACAGATGTCAAGAAGGGGTCCAGATATGCAAGGCAGAGCTCGGGGACTTTCTGGGCTGGGGCTATAACTCTGCAAGTCGGTGGTACATAGATGGTATTTACAACCATGGGAATGAATGAACTCAGCTAAAGAAAGCATGAACAAAGCAGGAGGAAGCGGGCTGAGGCCTGAACCTACGGACCCTCCTATGTCTAGACGTTGGGTGTGCAGAAGGAAGGTCAACAGAAGACTGAAGAACAGCAGACAGGGAGAGCAGACAGCAAGAAGCAGGAGTTGCTGAGAAAAGAGAGTGACTCAGGCGGGACCGACGGGTCTACCGAGAAGTCAAGTAAGAGAAGAAGAGAGATGCTGTTTGGATTTGACAACATGGAGTCACTGATCAAGCTGAGATCAGTTCCGGTGGAGTGATGGTGAAGCTAAGTTCGACTTGGTTGGAGAAGTAGAGACAGGGCTTGGGGCAACACTTATAAGATATTTTGCCAAGATGGGCATTAGAAAGACAGGACACAGTTGGGTAAAGATGAGGGCTCAAGGAAGTCGTTTTGGTTTGGTTTGGTTTTCTGAGATAGGAGATACTGAGTACATGTTACTGCAAGTGAGGACGAGCCAGGAGACGGGGCGTTGTTGATGTACGTGAGTGCGTGTAGCTGGAAGGGCAGACTCTTAGATGGGGAGAGGACTCAGGACACAAATGGAGGATGGCCCCTGGTGGGAGGAAGAACATGGCGCCTGCTATATCTGGAAGCATGAAAGAGAATGGTGTTCGAGTATGTGGGTTTGGGGGGTGGGAAATGAGAGAGCACGAGTCTGGTCATTATTATTTTCTCTGTAAAAAATAAGGCAACGTCGTCAGCCCAGGGTGGGGGGAGCGGGAGTGACGTAAACTCTAGGGACAGGAGGAAAGCGTGACATGGACATCTCTCTGAGCAGGACAGGGCCCTCTCCGAGGGACCCCGATAGAAGCCTGGCTGAGCATCGGTAGGTCTGCCACTGACAGGCACGCCCGGCCCAGTCGAAAGCTTTGTGTTGTTACACAGAGTGGTTAATTTTGAGGTGTCTGATCTCGACACTGTTCACGGAGTTATTTATGCCTGAAATGATGAAAAACCCCTCCTCCTACTTCGGGCTCATAAAAAGTGTGGGGAAGTGGCCCAAATAGCAGCCTGTGTTCCTCGGTCGTGTGGATTACCGCTGTCACGGGCGTGTTTCGCGCCCTCATCCATCTTCGGCCCAGACTCCGCAGCTCACGCCTGTCAGGACGGGGCACTGACCCCTGCTGGGGCCGGGTTCCTGGGTTTGGGCACCATGTGGGCCTGGACACGGCTTGTGAGCAAGTGCTTTTAATAAGCGTCAAGTTCCCCAGTCCCTTTTCTTTCCTGGCCTCCTTCTTAGCGTCTAAAGACAGCAGACCCGGCTCCCACTGAGTGTGGGATATGGTTTCTTACCTAAGCACACACTTGCCGCGGGATGGGGTATGTCCTGGGTCCACGGGGGTCGTGTGCACATGGTTTTGTGTTACTCTACTCTCCGTTGACTAGACTCAGGATCCTATTTTCTAGAAAACGCTACTCAAGTGAAAGTACAGGAGGAGGATTGTCTGAGATGCACCCTCCCCCCACCCCCGCCCACCGCCCTCCGCTCTTTTCACCTTTTCCATTTGACAAAGTCCCCTAATCTCATGGGTTTGTGTGTGTGCGTGAGTGTCTGTGTATGAAATTTAAATGAAAGAATGAATGCCAAATGGCACTTCCTTCAAAGATGATTTTTACGAAGCATCTCTCCATCCCTTGCTCTGCTCCCCTGTCACAGTGTGTCTAACACAGAGCACGGCACATTGTAGGCGCTCAATAAATGTTTGGGGGGAATTAATGAATGAACAGAAGGGGTAAATGTGTCTGCAGATAAACCTACAGATGCAACAATAGTTATAATTCACCATCACGTAATAGATGCGAGACACTCTGCTAATGGTTTATAAAATGATGTCATTTATTCCACACTGTTCACGTGCCCATTCTACAAATGAGAATACAGCCACTCAGTGAGGTCGAATTACTTACAGGAGGTCTCCTATCATTTAAGTGCTGGAGCAGGGGTTTGAACCTAGGACTTTCTGCTTCCAGAGGCCATGATCTTGTCACACTGTGTGTGACAGCAGAGGGACCAGCTTGGGAAGTGACACTGATGCTTGATGCTGAAATCATTTGGGGCTGAAAGAGTGTTATTCCCACGAGCCAAAGGCTGGCTCAGGGGAGCATTAATAAGCATGGGCTGGGTGAATAAATGAACAGCTTTCTGTTCAGAGGAACAGAAAATGGAGTTAGGTGTGGATATACCTAGCTATCATGCTGGTTTGGGCATAGTCAGGTGGGCTCAGCCTTCCAATGTCTCCAGCTGTCTCAATTCAACCGGCTGGGTTAGAGAATGACCAGCCACAAGGATGCATTTTCTGCAGCCTCCCAGATCCAGCAGAATAGGGACTGAGTAGGACTTGTTGACTTCTGTATTATTTTCTTCCCTGTATTTGTTGGGAGTGGGATGGAGTGTGGTAAGCAGGGCCATCGCCTCTCCTGTCCTGACTCTTTGACCCATTGGGGCCATTTGCTGCTCTAAGGTGGCTCATCGGATGAGACAGTGGGAGGTGAATGTCTCACTGAGACCCTTTGCCAAGCTTCAGGCCACTGGCTCCTCCGGGCGGTCACCCAGCCACCTCTTCCCCAAAGGACTGGACAGAGGGGGCAGGCGGGGCAGCCTCCTTCTCCTTCCTCTGGCCTTTAGAGAATAAAGGGCTTTACCCCCGTGGAGCTGGGGTGTTAGCTCCAGAAAGAGCCCAGGGAGCTGAGGTCTGAAGTTGGGCACACGGCGGTGCAGTGGGCCTGGCTTCAGGAGGAGGTGGGACAAGCCTTCCCCACCGGGGAATGACAGCCCCATTCAGCCGACGGGCGTGCACTCTTGTGTACTCTGCTGGCTGGCTGCTGTCTCGTTCTAATAAATTAAATCTGTTATATCATCACTGTTATATGCCTGAGACAAGCACTTCCAAGGCAGATTAGAAAGGAACTTAAGGGGATTAAAAGCTTCTCTTAGTGAAAAACAATGTTTCAGATGGGAAATCCATTTACCAATATGAATTTCAGCAGAAATGCATGTTTTCTTTAATGCATTGCTACTGCTCAAAGAAAGCAGGATTTCCCCCACGCCTCCTGTCCTCTGTTTTGCATAAGTTATAATGTGGATTCTGTTGAGCGTAGCCAGCCTCTCAGGGAGATTGATGGCTTCCATAAAGTTGCACGAAAACATTTCTCCTTTGTTCGTGAGGGAAAAGAAAAGTATCTAATGGATTTGGAGTATTAAAAGAGTGTCGGTTTGTACTGAAAACCAGGGAAGTCTAAGAGTAAATACCAGACACCAGAGGAAATGGATTAATTGGAGATGGAAACAGTCAATTCTGAGTTATCTGCATGCGGCTTATCTGCAAGAAGTTAAAAAAACGAGGGCAGGGGTTTGGGGGGGCGCATCCCAGTGCTTTGGCTCCCCTGCCTGGCTGTCTATCACTGTGTATACTCAGGGAATTGAAAGTCATTTTAATAACCTGGGTCCAATATAATTTGGAAGGTAATTCTGCTGCGGCAGCTATAAAAAAAATCGCAGAAGATAGTCCAAAGGATATGTAATTAATTTTTTTTCCTATTACTCACAGGCTGGGATTCTCTGTATCATTAGAAAGTTGACTGAAAATCATGAGCTAGTTCCCCAAAGCCAATGTAGACCTCCTACCTCGGGGCCCTAGAACTTCAGGAAACTGCTGAGTCAGCCCTGAGCTCATAGTTACCTTGAGTTGGGCAGAGAGGTGATCTCTCCAGGAGGCTGGTGGGACAGGGAGGCCGGCTGCTTGGATCCATTATAAGTCGGAGCCTGGGCAGAGAGAGAGAGGCCACGTGCTGCCTGTTGGGTTTGACCATTTAGTGAGTGTCGTGTTCTTCTAGGGGATTCTCAGGTATCCTGGAGGTACCATGTGCACACCGTGCTCCCACTGTGTCCATGGAGCTGGGTACCTGCAACCATGGCTTCGCTTTGGCCATACTGTGGGAAACGCCCCCCTGACGTGAAGTGACTGCTCAGAGTTTAGTGGCCAAGGAATAGAAACCCGTTTACGCTAGTTCAAGTCAGAGAAATGTCTGTTCCTGGGAGACAACTCGCACAGGATCTAAGGCAACAGAGCTAAGCTGGGGCCAGAGAGTGTCATGGAGCAAAGCCCTCCCCCAATTCCTTCCTCCCCTCCCTCACCCCCACACCCTAGTCCTTACCCCTTGCTTCCTTCTTGTCTTCTTCCTTACCTCCCTCCCTCCCTCCCTCCCTTCTCCTCTTGCCTTTTCTCTTGCCTGCAGTGAGGCTGAACCAGGGTCGCTCCGGGGTCCTGGGTCTCAGAAACACATCGGCTTCCTGAAGAGGTGAGACCAGCTCTCTTTCCCGAAGCCACACTGTTCCTTGTCAAAGCTCCTCAGGGTCCCCACGTTTCACCATGTACACCTATTTTGTCTGCACCACGCTGGTGCCACATCTGGTAGAAGGTTTTGCCTCTTAAAAGGGGAGGCTGAATTTCTGGAGTTAACGTTCCTAATTTTCAGCCCTAATAAATAACAATGTTTGCTTGCAGTTACTGGGTGATAACTAGGTACCAGGCACTGCGTTAAGTACTTCCCATGTATCTTTTTAAAGCCTCTCAACAGCTCTGAGAGGAGGTGCTGTCACCATCCCATTTCACAGCTGGGAAAAATGAAGCGTGCTGAGGTTCATTCACTCGCTCAAGGTCACGCAGCCGGAACATGGAGAAGCAAGGTTCGAACCTAGGGACTCTGGCTCCAGAGTCCACGCTTGTAACTGCGACAATATGGGGCTTTAATGTTGAATGACTTTTAACTGGAGTCCTTGTGTGTGACTTCACGAAAGGCCGTTTTCAGATTGAACACGCCGGTCTCCAGCCCAAGGAGCCAGTTTTGTACAACCATATGGATAGAAGTGAAAATAGTGGATTAAAAATTAGGTATTGTTATCTGATGCTTGGGATGCCAGCATCTATGGGCTTTCTTCACCATGTCACCTAGAATGCGCACCTTCCCCACAGACCCCCCTCACCCCCACTGCTCTCCTCCTCTGGACCTCCACACATTTTCAGGATCCTGCTAGAAAGCCTGGTGCTAAAATTTTGCTCAATTTTAATTACACTTCCCAGCCCCTTGCTGTCAGCTGCCCTTCTGAAATTGTTTTAATTTTAGTTCCATGAATCCTGGTGAGTTCAGACGGAGTTCATCTCTAAGCCCATCCTGATTTCATTAAAGATTTGATCTTTCTTTTTTCACCAATAAAACATTTATTATCGTTATCTGTTTCGTAACCATTTTCTTTCTCCAAAAGGGGGAGGGAAAGCAACCTCATCTTCATGCCCGTAAGACTAAGGAATCATCTGTTGATTTTCCTGGCGCACAATAGCAGTAATGTTAAAAAAAATAAGAACTAACGAATTCTTTTCCTTTTTAAATGAAGGCAGTCCTCACTCAAGAGGATTTTTAAGGCTGCAGGTGAGGGCATTTATGAATTCACGGCACGCAGGGCTTAGGAAAGAATCACCTTCCTAAAGATAGGTGTTTTATTTGTGTGGTTCCCCCCCCCCCTCGTTGAGGAGATTTTAGGGTCGTGTTAACGGCAGAAGCAGAGAATGGATCACTAACCCTCTCTCCCCACTTCCCACCCATAGGAGGTCAATTATGGGAAACAAAGTTATAGATGAAGCAAATAATGTAAAAGTAAAACCGGACTGCTGAGGAGCTTGTTGACCCCTGAGTGTTAATAATTAGCAGTTAATTACTATTAAATCATCATTGCCCCTCCTTAGCTAGGATCACAATTTACGCACAGCCTGTGTTTGTGATTATCTGCTTCCCCACCGTTCTCAGCAAACCAGTACCTGTCTCTCCTGCGCGGGTGGATTTGAGTCACAATGTTTTTGTTAAGACTTCAGCTGCAGCTCCTTCTCCATCTTTGTTTCATGTATGTAATATACTTAAAATGCACTAAATGACAGTTTATAATATCATTATCTACAGTTAAAGATATTATAACTTCAAAAATGAAAAAGAAAGTGCAGCCATATGTGGAAATGGTCTATTGTGTGCCCTTTTCACCTCCCTTCTCTCAGAGTTTCAGCTGGACCAGACAGGCAACAGCATAAAAATCATACGTCTGCAAAATCATTTTGCTCGTTTAGCCCACAGTTGTCATGAAAGGGAACCGGGTTATTTAGACAGTAAATAACAACGGAGGACTAATTTATTTTGCTTTCTCTTCTTTTCCTTTATTTTGGTACTGGGTTCCAAATATGTTCTTTATTACATGGTTTGATAATTCAGGGATGGCTCAGCAACTCCTGCTGCCCTGCCACTGCCCCCCAACCTCTCCCCGCCCCCCCCCAGCCCTCAATAACATGGGAGTTGATTTAAAACTTCACTCTGAACAGCCCTGGGGTTATTAGGCACAGTGTGGACCGAGTATGGATTAGGTTTAAAAGTAATAAAAAAGAAAACCTGTTGGTTAGGTGAAAAATTCACTATCAAATTCCTGAGTGCAGCATTCCTTTTCATGTGCAAACGACACTAAATGAGGCATTTAATTCAACAAATCCAGAGTTCTGATCCGCCAGAAATAGAGACTGGGTCAGTTCAATTTGTAACAAACGATCTCCGTATGATCAAAGTCCTGAGCGCTGATTTCAACATGCTGCTTAAATTAGTCTAACACCAAAGTCTTTGGCTCGGAGACAGTATTTGGAATGTCTTACCAGAGGAGAAATTCCTTCTCACACATGGTTCTAATATCATGCCATGCCAGCTTTGCTTTTTAATGGGCTGACAAGGAGGCGCGGTGCTACCTTTCTGACTCCAGAAAGTTCTTGTGCTGTCACCCGCAAACCAGCTAGGATAATTTTTCCTTGGCTTCCTTATTAAAGACTGAATGAAGGGATTGTGCGGCTTTCTTAATGTCACTTGGTCTGTTTGCCATAAATTCAGGCGCTCATGATGAAAGCTGCACTTATATTTCGCTGGGAAATGGAATCAAGGAGAATGCACCCAGGTTCATAATAAATAACGAAGCGTGAGTTATTAAGTGAATTTCATATACCAGGGCCTTATTACATCAGCAGTTTCGATAATGGCTTCTGAAAAAAATACACCTATGGATTTCGCGGCCCAAGTGTTGGAGGGGCAGGGTATGCAAGGGCGCCGAGGTGGACAGGCAGAGGCAGCTGGGGCGAGAATGGAATAGGTGGTATTTGAAAAATAATATAATATTTACATTTTTGCATGCTGTTTGCCTTTCTAGCTCAGCAGGGAGACTAGCAGGCCTCTTGGCCAACATGACACACATCGCTGCAGGCTTCCTGCCTGCGATTGTTTGTTTTTTTGCAGAAGGAAGACTTGGGGTTGTTTAGACTATGAGCCTAATTTTAGAGGATGATAATTATGTTGCTTCTAAACCACATATTTTCCAGAATTTGCTGCCCCATGAAAATAACTTGCATGTGTGTCCAGCCTGGCTGGCAGCCAGTCTGATGCCCATGGCCTCGGCTCTCTGTGTCATCCTGGGGGACTCCCAGGAACTGGGGCAGGGCAGCGTGCTGTGGTGGGAAGGGCTTGCTCCATCATCCTGTTGGATCTTGGGTTGTTCATAACTTTTAGGGCAACATTTATCAGAACATCGCTGTCGTTAAATGCTCTGCAGGGAGCTCGGATCAAACAAGTTTGGGAATCTGCGCCAGCTGCACTCTCCATTGCGACCCACGGTGCACACAGATTCGTCATCCATGCTGGCTTCAGCCTAGCTCAGTCCTACCCACCCTTCAGGTCTCTGGTTCTCAGCTATACCCTTTCTTTATGGTATAAATCACGAATGTGGTCAACCCGCCAATTACTTGATAAGTCATTTGATGACGTGAGTGTCCACTCCAGACTAACTCCTTGACAGCAGGTGTGACCTGTTTTGGGATGAATCCTCAGAGCTTAGCACAGTGCCTGCCCTGTAGAAGATGCTCAGTAATGATTTGATAAGTGACCAAATCAAGGCAGTGTTCCTAAACTTCCGTGAGCATTGGAACCAACCGGGAGGCTCTTGTTAAAATGCAGGTTCTGATTCGGGAGGTTTGGAGGGGGGCCTGAGAGGTTGCATTTCTAATAGGCTTCCATGTAATGCGGATGTTGTTGCGTTTTGAAGGAATTAAAAAATTTCACCGAGTGTAATCCCCAATATATCAAACTCTGTTGACCATTTTTGGTAGAATACCTAGTAACATCTGCGAGCTAAGTCTCAGTTTATTCATGTATAAAATGAACTAAATGCTCTTAAAGGATCCTTGAAACATTATAATCTCTGGATGTGTTGCTCTGAAATTGTTGCTGAGTCAGCTCTGGGATGGGGGGAGGGGAGCTTCCCCAGGCCCATGATCTTAGGAGGCGCATGCAGAGTTCACTGGAGGCCTGGGGACATCAAGAAGGGGACTCAGCCTGGCGGAGCTCTTTCAGACTCAGGCATGACCCCAAGGGAGGCAGCTAAGTACCTGCTGGTCACACAGTTGGGGAGCTGCCCCTTCCTACTCCTGTGAGCCTGCGTGTGCCAGGTTGGGGAGATGGAAACTTTCATGTGTTCTGAACTCAGGATGATGCAGATGCAGGAAGGCTGCGGCGACATGGATAGAGCTGGCCCAGCGACTATGACAAAGACAAGGAAAACATATAGAAACAATACAAAGAACCCTGAAAATTCAATAATAAGAAAACACACATCACCCTATTGAAAGATGAGCAGAGGGTTTGAACAGATGCCTCCCCAGTAAAATTAATTTAAAGGGCAAAGGGGCATATGAAAAGATACTCAGCATAGCTTGTTGTTAAGGACTTGCAAATTAAAATAACAATGAGCTATCACTTACACATCTATTACAGTAGATGAACTAAAATCCAAAAAACTGAGGACACTTACAGCTGGGTGTGGAAAAACAGGAACTCTCATTCATTGCTGGAGGGGATGCAAAATGCTAGTCACTTTGAAAGATAGGTTGATAGTTACTTACAACACTCCATATTCCAACCATACCATCCAGCAATTGAACCCTTAGATATTTACCCAACTGATCTGAAAACACATCTATACAAAAATCTGCATGTCGATGTGTAGAGCGGCTCCATTCATAACCACCAAAAACTGGAAGCAATAAAGATGTCCTTCAGTAGGTGAATGAATAAAAAAGTGTGGTACATCCGTAAATGGAATATTGTTCAGCAATAAAATGAAATGAGCTATCAAGCCATGAAAAGGATATGGATGAATCTTAAATGTATTGTTAAAGAAGCCAATCTGAAAAAGCTACAAACTGTATTATTTCAATTATATGACATTCTAAAAAAGGCCAAATTATAGGGACAGTGAAAAGATGAGGGGATGGCAGGAGTTTGAGGTGGGGTGGGAGAGGGTTGACGAGAAGGAGCACCACAGGTTTGTCAGGTCAGTGAGCGTTACTGTGTTGGTTAATACAAGATACTATGTTTGTCAAAACCCATAGAACTTTACAGCACAAAGAAGAAACCTTAACGCCTACATATTTGAAAAATTTAGGAAGTTGAGGGACCCCAAAATGGAATGCAGAGTATGACACAACAATCTAACTGCATTACCAAAGTATGAAATAATCTCACGGAATTGATGGGGGAATAAGGTGCTGACCTCAGTAACTTTGGAAATGAGCAGAATTGTAAGACTGTAGGCAAAGGAAGTGTGTGTCAGCACTCTAGTTGATAAAGTTGTTTACCACAAAGGTACATGTTAGCATTTCTGAAGCCACTGTATGTGTATATTGGAACTGAGCAATTAAGGAAATGGACGGCAAGCGGTGAGGGCCGGGTTTTCCACAGTGGGAGTGGGTTACAAATAAGCGAGGGGAAGAGGCTAGAATAAGCCATATGTAGTGGAGTACCATTGGAGACATCAGAATGAATTCATATCTAGCTTAATATAGAAACATGTAGTTATATATAGAAGTTTTAATACATGTTTGGATATTCATGTGTTAGTATAAATGCACATATCTCCTTGCTCTGTCAGCTGAGAGGACTTCGAAGTAATGACACCCCTGTTGTAATATCCACATGTAGCAACCAGTAGCATCATTCTACAATAAAAGGAACCAGAGCTTGGAGAAATAGCTGGTTCTAAGACTCTAGGACTGGGGCATGAAATATATAAGATAAGCCTGTGCATCTCGCAGGGCCAGAAAGTAAGACGGTGCTGAAAAACAACAACAGAAAAACACAACCAGAAAACCAAACCCATTGTGATGGGACTATGTCAGAGGGATACAGGAGCCAACTGAAGAACTCCTCAATGATAAGAGCTGGGATGTTTTGACCAAAAAAAACCACAAAAAAACGTAGTACTGCATTATAACTTAAAGTATAAAATAAATATCCAAGAGTCCATGCTGATGTAAATACACGATTGCTCATAAGTAAACAGGAGGAGAATAGACCAATCTTCTGTGCAGAAGAATTCAAAATAATTTATGTAGGTACTCTGCCTTCAAGGAGGGGGAGCATATCACCCCTCTTTCTTAAGCATGGCTGCACGTTGTAACTTCCTTCCCAAGAGGACAGTATGGAAAAGGAGACAAGAAAGAATAATTGCACAGTGGAGAAACCTGACAATTACTACCTCAAGCCTGGTGATCAAAGGGAATATCAACAGTGAGAAGTCATGCTGATGGTATGTACCTTTGATACGATGAGATGAGAATGGTGCTTTCCCTCCACGGTCTTCTTCCCCAAAACCCATTACCTAAGTCTAATCATGAGAAAAACATCAGACAAATCCCGGTTGAGGGACATTCTACAAAAATACCTGATCAGTACTGCTCACAACTGTCTAAGTCATCAAAAACAAAACAATTCTTACAGCCATCACAGCCAAGAGGAGCAGAAGAAGATATGATGAGTAAATGTGATGTGCCATTGGATGGGATCCCGGACCAGAGAAAGAACATCAGGAAAAAAGTGAGAATATCCTAATAAAACATGGACTTTAGTTAATAATAATGTATCAGTATTGGTTCATTAACTGTGACAAACGTACCGTGCTAATGTAAGATGCTTATAACAGGGAAGCTGGGTGTAGAGGTCTTTACTAACTTGAGAATAACTCTGTAAATCTAAAATTAAAATTTATTAAAAATGTACCATCATAAAAAAAATGCCATTTGGAATAGGCTCAGGAAGAAAGGAGTTAGCAGAACTTAAGCTCCTACTATGCGTCAGGCACTGTGCTAGGCTCCCTTTGCCCCAAGAACTTCTTTACTCTTTGCAATAGCCCTGTGAAATTGGTAGGATAGTCCAACGTTTCCAGATGTGGGAAGGGGTGGGCAGGGAAAGTAGGTAAACGGTCAAGGTCAGAAAGCTACTGTGGGAAGGGCAGAGGTCTACAAAGCCTAGGGCTTCCCCGCTTTCCACCAAAATGCACAAGAGGTTGTCATGGACCCTCTGGCCTCCACCCCTTTCACCAGTCATGTTGAGTGCTGGGGCTGAAGGGTATTTCTGCCCAGTGTCTAGAAGTTTTAGCTGTGACTTTTCAGTTGAACGCTCTCGATGTGGGGGCCTCATGGTTGGACAGAGTGGTACGGAGCCCTTGGTTTAATGGGAATGGCCAAAGTTGGGGAGATTCCTGGCCACATGGGAAGGGCCTTTCTGGATCTAAACCCCGGCAGGTGGACACTGCCTAGGCAGAGCTCTCGGCAGGGAGGCCATTTGAGAGTTGCCTGCAGAAAGGTATGGAATAAAGGCTCCTCTTGCTCTGTCACTCTTGTTCAGGAACTTTCACAAACTCTTTCATGTGGTGTTTAAGACCTTCCTGATTGGAAATCCTAGGAACAAACGTTTGCTGCTGCTAACTTCCGTACCCGTCCTCTTACTGTAGCCTTGCTGGCTTTCTAGCAGTAGGACTGCTCGGCAGTCATACATACCTCAGCTCTGCAGTTTACAAGTTGGGGGACCTAGGGAAAGCATTGTAACCTCCTTGAGTCTAGATTTGCTTACCTGTAAAATGGGGCTAACAACAGTTCCCGCCTCCTAGGGTGTGGGGGAAGGTGAAACAACACAGCACCTTCATGCTTGGCGAGCACAGGTGTGTGACAAATGCCCACGTTACTCTATTGTTGTTCTTCTCCTAAATATTTCCGCCTCCTGTATTCCTTGCTCTTCCCAGTTTGAAGTTCCATGTTCTCTCATCTTCACACAACCAAAACCTTCCCCAAGCTGTCCCTCTTTCTTACTTGTGTTCTCCACTTCGTCTGCACTTAGCAGGGGCTTCAGGGACCACGAATGGCTACATTGAGAGTGAGGGTAAAGACTGAGGCGCAAACAAGCTGGTGGGGGAATGTTCCCCTGGGGATTGAGGGGGAGGGTGGAGGTGTGCTTTGCACGGCGGAGTGGAAGGGCTGCCTTCCTTCTCACTGCCAGGTCGCTCCCACAGGGGCGCCTCGGGCAGTAGACATGGCTCCTGGGGACAGGGAGGGATACTCCCCATTGCTGGCAACCGGTGCCACCCCTCCCCTGCCAGCTGTGCCTCCATGCTTCCTGGCTTCTTCCTGCCTGGATGGGTTACTCTCAGGGCTTCCGCGCCCCAGGCCTCTGTCCTATGTTCCCTGCCCTCAGAGTCGGGTAGAGGGTTACCTATATATGAAATGTTAGAATTGGCCTAGGAACAGCCCATAAGCCTGCTGCCTGAAAACCAGCGGCGGCTCCTCTGAAATGGCTTCCCTGCTTCGTGCCAGCTCTGCTGCTCAGCTAAGCCAGGACCGGGAACCACATCTGCCTGCTTCAAACACTGTGTTCTGACAACGGCATCCTCTTCTGTGAAAGGATGGTGACAGGAGTGGGTCATCTTCCTTTATAAGATGTTCTGATGTTAAGCAAGGGAAAAAAATGGTCCCGTTAGTGGTCACCTCAATGAATGTATGGAAATTGCCAATGGCCCGTGAAATCTCAAACCAGATCCCCACTCTACCAGGCCACACAGGTTTTTACTCCTGTGGAATATACTCAGGAGAGCTAAATTCATAAATTCAGAAATCCAGGCCAAGGGAGATGCGGGTATCCCTTTATCTACTTGAATTTAGAGGATAGGTACTTACATTTCAGTATCTCTCTTATAATAAAATAATAATAATAATAATAATAATAATAATAATAAATAGAAAAGAAGAGAAAACCCTTTCCTCTAATCAATGTTGTTTTTTAAAAAATAATGGAGGAAGGTTCCAGAGCAAACAGACTTAAATGCCATTCCATCTGCTCTCGGGAGAAAGAATTCAGAGACACTGGGTCAGATAAAGCTTCGTCTCCTTTAAAAGGCCACTCGGATGGGGCTTATGCGCCTTTGTTCCCTTGACTCAAGTTGCGAGAGATACATGTCATTTCGAGAAGTATGGAACTAATTGAGGACTATGTCCAGCTCTTGTAGAGGTGAACAGGGCAGATAAATAAAAACTCCATTGCACATAAATCTTTGCTCCCAACATCAAAGAAGCAGGATCCTGCTAAGTGTATTTGTATAATGCAGTAATTTATGCAAAAAGCAGCTTTGATAAATGTCCCCTAATTTATTGTCATGTATCTCAAATCAAAGTCAAACATTTACAGCCTGAGCCTGAAGGAAACCAGGCCTCCGAGAGCCAGAGGGGTTTGAAGTAGGTAAAGCTACGTTGGGCAAAAGGTTAAACAGGATCTGGTTTGAATGTTAAGAACTTTCTACAAATGATGGTAAAAGAAAAAGAGGGGACCGGTTTGACTTCTAAAAATAAAGCGGGGCAGAATTTTCCCAGAGATGTTTCTTCGAAGGACAGACACGACCCACGCACTGGAGTGGTCTTAGGGGGACAGAGCTGGGGGCTGCCCTCCACCCTTGACATACAATCGTAATAAGGCAAAATGGAGGGGGCATAACCACCATGTACTGAATCCTTCTGGTATGCCAAGCAGTGTGTGGAGCGTTTTGCTTTCATTGTTTTGTCACTTCTCAACACAACGCTATGAAGAGATAGCCTTACCATTCTTATTGTACAGCTGGGGAGACTGAGGCAGCACATTGCATGTGGAGCTAGAAGACCGGGAGGCACGGAAAGCCCCCCTTTCCTGCTGGAGTTGCTCATTGCCGGCATGGTCATTTGTTCCAAGGGTGAATGGGAATCACTGAGTGGGGGGGAATGCCCCCAAAGGTGAGAGTCAGGCTTTATCGTTAGGGAGACCTTAGTTTGAATCTCATCACTACCACTTTCCAGCCATGTAATCATGGGGAAACTCTTAACCTCTCTAAGCCTCAAAATACCCATCTATCGAATGGGCCACGCAGTAGTGCCTACTTAATGGGGTTGTCATGAGGATTAAGAGATGATGTCTGCTAATCACATGGCAAGCATTCAATCCATGAATGTTGTTACTGCTGTGCTATTCTCTCTTACTGGTAAGGGTTCTACGTTCTGGCCCCAGAATATAGGAGAGACCGGGGTCCCCCTAACTAAACTCTAGGAAGCCGCCACCATCCTGAGATGCTGGGAAGATGAATCAGCCTTCGTAACATGGCATTTTTGATTTTCAGTCTGAAGGATTCTGCATGCCCACGGTCCCTATAAAATAGACTGACAACCCTACTAGTAGCAGAGCTGTAGACGGCAGCTGTTTAAAAGATTTTACTGCCCATCTGGTGGCTTGGTGTGGTCCTCAGCCCGGTTCCAGGAGAAAGGCCTTTGCTACGTGATTCCACCAGCTGGGAACTGGTATTGCAAACCCGTATCCAGATCGCAGGCTTCTGGTTAATAAAACCGAGTGAGGGAACGGACTTGTAAAGGGCAGGATGTTTTCTCCATCTGAGGGGTTTATCCTCTGAGGCCTGGATCACGGGGCTGGTTTCCATCCAGGGCGAGGCCCTCGGCAGTTGGCTATCTCCCGGTTCCGGGCGCTGTGGGCTTAGGGGGGTTTGGGAGCGTGTTTGCCATCGGCTTTTCTCAGTTCCGGTTGCCGTGGACGGCGCGAGAGGGCCAGGCTTTTCCTGCCCAGATGGTGGTGTGAAGATGCGCCACTTGACTTTTGAAACATGCAAACAGAGAACTTCCCTTCCACTTCCACTCTTATCCAGGGCGGGGGAAACGGTCCCCACGCTTCAGCATAGAATCCGGACCACAGCGGGTGAGCCCAGAACATACACTTTATGATACCGTCAGCAGAACTGATAGAGTCTGGTCCTCGGGTTCAAATCCCAGAAATCCCACTTCGTGGTTATCTAAACCTCGAGTTTATTTCTGACTGCTCTGAACTCTAGTTTCCTCACCTGTAATTAATAATACCCATCTCCCAGGGTTGTTTAACACATGAAATGAGCGACCTGTTCTATTGCCCAGAAGAGAGTTGTACTTGATACATGTTCTCTTTCTTGGCCTCAGTTTCCGTAGCTGTAACAAGAGATGGGTTCACTTTCTACTGGACAGTGCTGCTGTAGGAATTATTTGACAGCATGCATGCAAAGTACCTAGCTCAAACCCTAGCCCGCTCCCCAGTTCCCTCGTCACCTCCCTGCTCAGCTGTAAACCCGTGGAACTGGGCACTTACAAATCCAATCAGGAGCTTCTGGGGTGGCGAACTCTTAGAGATTTAGGGAGAGTGGGGCGCTCTGCGAGGGTGTAGAAGCTCCTCATTCTTTCCCCATACCTCGCGCTGTGCATCTGTTCCATCTGGCTGCTTCGGGGTTACGTCCTTGTATAACAAACCAGTAATCTAACAACAACAACAACAACAAAATCAAATCGAATACAGCAATCCACATTACTTCTTCCACAGTCTGGCTACCCGAGTAAAAGTCCCATTTAAAAACCAGGCACTTTTTAAAGGCGGTTAAAGATAGGGTGGGTTTCAGTTTCAAGAGCGTTGAATAGGAGTGGCTGAGGCCTCTGTTGGAGGTCAGACATGTCATTTAGGCACCCAGAAATCCTGTAAGGCCTTGAGAAGTCCCAACTGGGCCCCAGCTGCCATGCTGATTGCAGAGTTCCCGTGCCAGGGTTCTGAAGGCAACAGAGTGAGGATTTGTTTCCCTTCGCTCCTAGTCCTGGGAGGGTCTAGGAATCCTTCAAAGCCACACAGAGGCAAATGCCAGTGGGAACAGGGTATGGGCTCCCACCCTGCGAACAGCCCAGAAAGTCAGCTTTGATCTCAGGCTGCACCAACGCTCTCTTCCGCCTTCTTAGTTCTAACCCCACCTCCAAACACGTCCCCGGAAACGGCCGGCACTGGGGCCCCTGCCAGGTCCCAAGGAACATGTACTGTGTCCTGTGAACCAGCAGGGGAAGCTCTTTTGTCTGCTCCCTTTCCAGTTGCAGGTCATGTCCGATAGCCACCGTATGTGGACTTTGTGGACAACCTCCATGTTGGTCCTCTCCCTGCACCTGCCTCTGGACGCTGAGAAGGCTCGCCCAATTAGGAGTGGAAGAGCCTCCAATTTGTGTTTTTTGGTTTGTTTTTGTTTTTTGTTTTTGGTTACTCAGCTACTTGGGAAGCTTCCTTTGTCCAGTCTTGGGCAAGTATGCTGCTAAGCTTTATGGTGATTTTGAGCATATTAGAAAATGATGCCCCTTCTCGGCAGGCTTGTGGCTTGTCAAGTGCACAGTGTTTTTGCAAAGAGAATGGTGCCGTTTTCTGTGGGCAGGTGCAGGCCTGCATCCATCAGACTTTCTGCTGGGTAAGTGTAACACGGGCTGGGTTTCAGTTTTCACTCGCCCCCCGGAAGGGCCTTTTGCAGTGAGCAACCTGCACAACTGGGTGCATTCACCTGGGCCTCCTCATCCCCTGCTACCCCTGCGGTTTCAGAGCTGTTGTCCTCTTGGTGTGATGATTTTTCTCACTCGTTGCCCTTCACAAGCTCCTCGTTATGTGACTCTGCTCTGAAGTAAAACCCCCAAAGGAGAGCCTGGAAACGGGAAGAGTCCCACAAGAAGGGGTTGGGAGCAGAATTGGGACCTACTGGGAACCGGCCACCTGGAGTGAGAAGAGCTGGAAGACGTCGGGGAGAAAAGCCAGGCCTGAACTGCGTCTGCTGGGGCCAGCTGCGTGGCATGATCTGAGAACGCTCCAGAGGCCTTGCACATCAGCAAAGAACTCCTCCAGCTGTCTACCAGGGCCTTCCGGGCAGGGCCACCTGTGGGGGCGAGTGACCTGCGCAGTTGCTCGGAAGGGTCCTGAGCTTGGTTTAGCGCTCTGCCCTTGCTGTCTTGAAATTCTTCACACTTTGTAAAAGGGGCCCTGCATTTCATTTTGTGCTGGATGCTGCAAATGATCTAGGCTGGTCCTGCTCTCAGTTCTTGTGGACCTTTTGGGGGTTGTTTTCATGTAGATGTGTTTATTTATCTATACTGTGCACCTACTATGTGTCAGGCGCTTGAGATGCCGTAGTGAGGAAAGCAGGCAGAGTCCCGACACTCATGGGGCAGACAGGCTGTAGGTGCTGATGGGGGAGAGAGTCAACAACTGAATGAGTAAACGAGACGGTTTCAGAGGATGGGGAGTACATGAGGATGTGAAGCAGGGTAACACATCAGAGAGGGCTTCGCGTGGGGTCCTTGTAATTAGGCCACTGTAGAAGGCCTTTCTGAGAAGTGACATTCGCGCTGAGAGCCACATGATGCAGCCTTGTCATGGGAGTTGGAGGTGGAACCAGAGTTCCCATATAAGGAACAGCAAGTGCAAAAGCCCTGAGGTGGGACAGAGCTCAGGCTACCTGGGGCCTATAGGCCTAGAAAGGGGTTTGGATTTCAAGTACAAGAGACAGTGTAGAGAAGAAACAGTGGTCATAAGAGTAGTAACAACTACCCTTTGTTAAGCGGCTGCTTTGTTCCAAGCATGCCATAAAGATTTATCCTTTGGATCAGTGAGTGATGTATCATTCCCATTTTCCAGATGAGGAAACTGAGGTCCAGTGGCTCAAGATCGCCCAGCCTATAAATAAGAGAGCTGTGATTAGAACTCAGTTCTCTCTGATTCCAAAGACACTGCTCACTTCTCTTCACTGGCCGTCTTGGTCAGTGCTGCCTTCTGGCTGCCTCGGGGTGGGGCTCTCCCCTGGGAGGATGGTTCCTTCTGGGTCTGGATAACCTCTGAGCACCAGCCCTGGAGACAATAGATGAAGCAATCTTTCGTCACATTCGCTGGAGATTGTGATGAAATTTTATCCTATGATCACTTAAATAAAGCCAGCTGGGAGTAGCTGTTGAGGAGACACAAACAAGAACATGGTCCAAGATATCTCTGTTCAACACAGTGTTTGGCTGTGCCCAGCTTCAAGTCCAGAAGAAAGGGAGAGACCAAAACATATTAATTAGTTGCAATGGAAGCTCTCTCTTTAAATGCATGAATTCCTTTAGCTCAGTGGTCCAGAAATGGCGAGTTGACTTTTAGTTTTGGCTGGGCTCCAAAACCCCTTGATCTGTGTGCCTGTCTCAATTAAAATTTAGAACCTACATGGGCAGAACTCGATCCTAAGCGCTGCTGCAAATATAAATGTCTCTGCATCCAAAGGCCTCCCACCAGCCTGGTAGAGGAGGCTAGATGAGGTATGTGTGTGTGGGGTCTTTCAAGGCAGAATACAAATGTCATAAGATGTATAGAAGAGGATGCATGGAGGTTTTAAGGGAGGGAAAGTTGCATTCACTTAGTGGAATTTATTCATGCATGCAAAAATATATACTGAGCACCTACTATGTGCTATGCACTCGCAATATAGTCACATGGTCAAGGATACTCGTCTTTATGGATCTCACACTCTAGAAGGGGAGAAAGACAGTAAATAAACAGATGAACAAACTAGATCATTTCAGTGAAGGAAACAATCGGGAAGATGATAGGAAATGACTGGGAGTGAGTGGTTAGGGCGGGTCTCTCTGATGGGTGACCTTCAAGCTGAGACCTAAAACATGAGCAAAATAAAAAGAGAAAAGTCTTCAAAAACAAGGCAGCAATCACAAGCTGAGGAACCCAAGACACATTTTTTTATTGTTTTTGTGTGTGCTCTTGGTTTTCTTGAGCAGTGCTTTGATGTGTGAAAATATATTATCATTACAACCTCTCAGAATTCGAATGGTGCCCAAACCAAGCATGGCACTTAAGTAGAGGCAAAGCGTGGTCCACCTTATCTCTTTGGCCGCACTGACTGCAAAACAGCGATTAATGTCTAGGTGCTGGTCTTGGTTCTTTTATACACTTACTGTGTGACCTTGGGTAAGTCACTTAACCTCTCTGGGCTCCTCCTCTAAAAACAGGGGCCAGGCAAAATGTAAAGATCTCAGAACGTTAAGGGTCAGTGAGTCTATGATATAACAGATCAAAACAAAACTTCCTGATATGTCATTGGGAACACATGGATTTCTCCACTTGGCAGAAAATTACATTACCAGATTCTGACCTGGGATCGCAGCAAAGGTTGTGAGCTGGGGCCGAACTCTCAGCCTTGATCCCCAGGCTGGGCTGCCCAGGAGCTCTGGGGATACAGCCTGGCCAGCACCCACATGTGTCTTGTATTAGTATTATTTTCTTAATGGCAACAGCCCTAAAACCTGCCCATTTTACTATTGAGTTACTCAGCTTAGTCTTAGTATCACTTACACATAAATACCGTCTCTAGCCGCTGAATCCTCTGTTTTGATTTCACTTTCTCCACCTCCCCCTTCCTGGGGCAGGTGTTTATTGCAGCCACCAGAAATAAAGAGGATCAATCATAGCGTTGTGTTTAGACAAACTGAGACACATTTTTGAAGCTCTGCTTTAAGAAAGAAAAACATTGGTGTATGCCTCTGGTAATCCTATGTCTTGCCCGCATGGGATTCATGGAGAAAAATGGGAGACTAGAAGATAGCATTTCGGATGAGTGTGGGGAATGGGCGGAAAAGAAAGGCGCTGAAGGAATGGCTGTCTTTGGTTAACGGCTGCTTGGTCTACAGCTGCAGTTCAGAAAGATCCTTAATTTCAACTAAACTATGCCCTTGGTGAGCACCCGCTCCTGGACACTTGCAAGAGTGGCCCACGCCACCCTGTGGAGTGGAAATGACCACCTTTGACTTCTGGTTGAAAGAGAGCCTTCATGGTCAACACCAGCTTCTGGAAATAGTTTATCATAATTGAGGGTAACGAGAAAACGGATGCCCCTTGAAAAATCTGTCCTCTACCTTGCTGTAGTTTCCCAAATTTTCAGTCCTAAGTGCTATTTTCAGAATCGGGTAACCTGTGGTTTCCTCAACACATGCCCTACCTTCCCCCACCCCCTGCGTACTTACAAATATATCGGTCTAGGGCAGGGGTCGGCAAACTGCGGCTGTTTGGGTACGTTTCATCTCAAAAGTTTGCCGACCCCTGGAAGAGCCAATCCTGTCCCTCACAACAATTTAAAAATTATTCGAGAGCCATAAATATATTTTTACATAATCACCATTATGTGAATAATATCCTGCAAAAAATTTATAAATGAAACTATGATAGTTTTATTTTCCTTTTCAATTTTACTTCAGAGCCACAGTTCACGAGCCGCAGTTTGCTGACCCCTGGCAGCTCTTCTGTCTCAAAAATTTGCCGACCCCTGGTCTAGGGGATCTCTTTTGGGTTTCTCTCAGGCTGTGTCTACCCAACTGTAAGCCAGCCAGTCACTGTGACATTCCTGTTAATTTGTGAGTTCAGCGGATAATGCCAAACATATTCATTTAAAAAAAATCTTTGCCCATTTTTTACCAAAAAAATTTCCTTGTATTTATGACAAACCCCAAAGGCCAAACAACCCAAGTTAATGAGGATTTTTGGTTTTAAATGTACAATCATTAATTTTTTGACTAGATACCATAGTCATGTAGCTGAAAAATCCAACAGTATAAAGTATTAGTGAAAAGTCTTGCCTCAAACCCCTGATCAATTGTCATCTCACCCCAAAGGTTTCCTTTATGCAAATATAAATACAAACACATGGTCTTGTGTCTCCCTTTGTTACACAAAGGTAGCATCTTATACGTTCTTCACCTTTCTGCCACGGCTTGAGAATAATGGCTCTTGTCTGAAGTTATATCTACCAGACTGCCATAGTTATTTCTAGGGTCAAATGAAATAATCAGTATAAAAAAAGCTTTGAAAAAGAATTGAGGAAATATTGTACATTCAGGAGAAGGGGATAGAGTAAGGCCCCACCTTTTACTTTGGAATTTTAAAAATGGAATATTTATTGTAAAAAAGGAAAAAAGAGAGAGAAAATTCTAGAATTCATAGCAATTCAAACATAGAAGGACCCTTACACTCCAGCCAATGTTATATTAAGCAATCTCAGAAAATGAGTATGAAATTTGAGAGAAAACCAATGGGCAGGTAAGGATAAAATATTTTTCATTGATTTTTTTTTTGAGACAAAACTAGAGACAGGGAGTGAGGGGG
>NW_017731354.1:8577423-8594084 GCF_001890085.2 Hipposideros armiger
GAGAGAGACAGATCTAGGCTTTGCTCACATGGAGAGGCCTGTTTGGTGAAGCTGAACAGCTGTTTGATCTCTTTGATGTCTGTATAGAATTAATTGCAATTTCCATTAGAGGCCGAATAGAGAAACCACGAACATATAATCTTATGGCACACACAGTCACAGTCCTGGAGGTGAATGAAACCCACACATCTATCCACAGCTATATATAAAGGGGGTCGGATGTAGCTTATGGATCTAAGGCGCTTGGATACTCTGTGCATACGCACACATGTATAAATTCACCTAGACCTTTGGCTGCTTATCAATTCACAGGTCTGAACACTCAGCCCCAAATATCAGAGCACAGAGACATGCCTGGCCAGGGGACAAATCATCCTATGAGAGCCCCAAGCGCAGCCATGCTCACTCAGAAAAGATGCTCGGCTCTCTTAGTATAGGTGGCACCCCGATTTACAGATTCCCTCTGCTTAAGACACTTGCTGTTTATGTTACTAATTAAACAATTAGCGAACTATGTAGTAGACTATTAGGGCGCATTACTAACAAAATGTTTACAGACACAGCCTTTTGTCATGAAGACTCTTCCTCTTATTCATTGAAGAACCGCAAACCCTAGGAAGATGGAACTAATGATCGCCTTGTTCCAAAACGAAAGAGTATTTCTAGTAAGGAAACAGAGGAGAGTGGGCCAAATTCTTTACAGGGTGAACGCAAGGGTGAGGCAATTAAAATAAATGTGATTTTCCAGATCAAGAAAACTTGGGCCCGTTAATTACTCTACTCCACGGCACCTCTCCTTGCAGCTGTTTTTGTTTTGTGGTGCAGTCGACATCCCTGGGGGTTTCCATCCTGGGATTTGATGTGGAGACAGCTCCTCTCAGAACCGGGCTGCTTACCCGGTGTTTATTCTATGTACAGAGGAACCTCAACAGCAGGCGCCCTGGCCGCACGCTATTGGCACTGTGTTTCTAAGGGGGGCGGATGTGTCTTGTCGCCCCTTCTCCGAGAAGTCTGAGCCTGGTTTTCATATGTGACAGCATCCAGGGGGACCTCAGAGCCTTGTGCTCCTTGCAAAATTGTGACCCAAACTCACGGCAAAGAACTAACCTACTTTACGGGTGACAAATGCTACAAGTTAAGTCCCGCTAACAGGCCTCTGAATATAAATGGAGACTGCTTTTTATTTAATACTTTCTCTTTAAAAAAAAAATCAATGGAAAAGTAGTTTCTCTTCGCCTACCCGTTGGTTGTCTCTCAAATTCCATAAGCATTTTCTGAGATTGCTTAATACAACATTGATTTGGGCTGTTCAATTGGCAGTTGGAAGTTCTATGACTGGGCAGTGTAGAATATTTGCAACCTCGTATTTCATGTTACATTAGTCAAATACATATTTTTTAAGGATATGTATTATTAATGACAATAAAATCTCATTAGTGGATGGGGTTGATAGATGTGCTTTATCTAACATTAAGCAGAAATTGGCATCTTGAGGGAAGTATCAAGATCCTGTGATCCCAGACACTGATATTGAACAAGCAGGGGCCAGGAGCAATCCGCTATTGATTAGATGGTGCAAGTAATTACCTTTACCGAGCTGCTTTATTGGGTGGGGCAGAAGGTGAGGTGGTTCCTCTTTAGAGTAGAGAGAGAACAATCCACAAAGCTGTTGTCCGCCAGAGCCCTAGAGCCAGTGTGATTTTCTCGGGCTTTACTCTCGGTCTTGCCCTAGTCCTAATCATTATTTAGAAATGTAGCATGTGCTGGAAGGTTCCTAGTGGCTCCCCCGCCCACCTCCACCCCCACCATTACCAACACTAGCAGCTCCATCAGCATTAACATGACCACTATGACCATCATGAATAGTATTCCCACCAACACCACCACCACCATTATAATTATAACACCACCATTACCACGGCCACCCGTCACCATTGCCATCACCACCACTATTCCGAATACCACCACCAGCACCACCACCGCCACTAACGTCACCACCATGAACACCACTGTCAATACCACAACCACCATGTTCCCCACGAGGAAGTAGTGGGCTTTGGAGTTTGACAGTCGTGGGTTTGAACTCCTGCTCTGCCACAGTGTCCTCATCGATACTGTTACCTGACTCAGAGGGTTGTGATGAGGTACAAATGAGTTAAAATTCTACAAAGGCTATGATGTGAATGGCATCCCATTCGTTACGAGCTCTTGTGCAGTACACAACCTGCACAGCTGTATATATGGTGGCTTTGTTTAGGTGGGCCCAGGGACCCAGGTTGAAAGTGGGAGCATGTCCCAGCCTGACTGCAAGTCAGGAATGACATTGCTCCATCTGACTTTTCCCTCCCTATATCAGCCCATGTTAAATAGTTTCTTATGATGATGATCATATTTTTACCTCTGTCCCAAAACCTGGTGTTATTCATCTAAACAGATTCCACCTGTAGTCCATGTGTAGTCCTTAATTTTGGAGCATGGGCCATGTAAGCCCATGACTGGCATACCAGCCTTGGGAGGGCTTTGGAAGGGGGATCATCAATACCATGAAGATGACAGATATTGGGCGAAGCATGGAATGGATAGAAGAACAACAACTCAAATGCTCCTGGCCCAAGGAGAAAATCAAAGACATCTAGTTCTTAACAGGCCCACGATTTATGGCCTCCCCAAGCTAATCTAGAAATTACCTCGGCATTGATTATCCCTGACTTGCCTAGTCAGTAAATCTCCACGGTGACCTGAAAATGGGGCCTGGGTTTGAAAGGCACCTGCCAGGAAGAACCGAGGTGTGATTTAAGCTGATGCGGGATGTGGCAATGAACAGAAAGCCCTCCTTTCCAGCAGGCACGCCCTCTCTCCCGCTGGAGAGCCAGACCTTTGCCCCACGTCCAGCTGGGCCCGGGAGGAGATGGTCCTGCTTCCAGGCTATGGGAAGCGCTATGCCGAAAACGTGTCCCCCCCCAGCCTCATCCCTGTTGGGAAGAGGAACTCAGATAAAGGAAACAGATCCGTATCTGTCGTTGGGGAGCTTTGTTTCCACACATGATATATGGTTCCGGAGGAGGAGTTAGAAAACAAATTATTGTGTCTCCTCACCCCCGACAGGTCTTTAGTGGGGCCGACGGGAGATGCTGGAGATTAGAGGCTACCTCACAATAGGTCCCCAGTACAGGAAAAGTGTCTTAAGTTTATCTATTGTTAAGTGAGATAATTTATCGTCGTCAAGGGTTAAGGAGCAATCCCAGTGCTTTCCTACTTCGGGAACAGAGATTTATAAGATGATGCCCAAATTTAGACATTGAGGCGCTGCCGGCAGAAACGTCCCCAAAGGCTGATGGCTTCTGCGCGTTTGAAGCCAAGTCACTCACGGAGCTAATTTGAGGCTCTCCTCGGAAACTATATTTGCTTTCTGAGTGCATGGTGAGTTTTCATTTGGGCTCTGACCAGCTGACAGCTATGCAAGTTTGTAGATACCAGTAATTGAATATAGATAACCTTGATGGTTGACCTCGTCAGAGCCAGGCCTGGCTGCTTCTCATTGTTTCTGGTTTTGCCAGTTGACACGAAACTGCTGCCGGATGAATTTATATATTAAGAATTCACTGCAGTGGGAATCGCTTATCGTTTCCCGGTCTATCCTGTAAGCTTCTATTTACCTGACGTGGTGAGCTGGGAATAAAAGCCGTGATTTGACTGTTCACTAGTGGTGATGAGAGCTATGTGTTGGAAACGCTTTATTAAT
This sequence comes from Hipposideros armiger, assembly GCF_001890085.2. Classification (NCBI taxonomy): domain Eukaryota; kingdom Metazoa; phylum Chordata; class Mammalia; order Chiroptera; family Hipposideridae; genus Hipposideros; species Hipposideros armiger. The sequence goes on from NW_017731354.1 coordinate 8,581,166, forward strand.
TTCTAAAAACCAAGGAGGGGGTGGGGGTGGGGCGTCACACTTTTGCTTTGTGCGAATCGCGAGGAGAGACTCCCATCTCACAAAGCTGCCTGTGGCTGTCTGAAGTTGGTTCCCAGCCGTCACTTTAGTGTTCCATTTAACTTAAAAGCAGAGTTTGAAGTGAGCTGGGCGCTGTTGCCAGCATGAAGCTCTTGTGTTTTAAGGGAGATACTACAAGAGGTTCAGAATTTATGGTTAAATCGTTGAGATGCTTTAAGAAGTCTCTAAGAGGGAGAGGTGGCCAGGACCCTGCGGAGAGGGAAGGGCAGGTCACGGGGCCACGCACAAGTCAGGCGCAGTGTTTGCATCAGGCTACTTGGATGTTTGAGCAGACGGTTGTCAGCAGTAACAGTGGGACTGTCTCCACAGCAGGCTCACCAGAAATCTCTTACTTTCTTCTTCACACTTTTCTGAATTGTTGAAATGTCAACAGTGAACCTGGATCACTTTGTGCCCTCAGAAAAAAAAAAAAAAGATGAAACCGTTGAGAAAAATCTATTCTAGAAACCATGTTATCTAGCCTTCTGGAAGCTGATCTGTATTTCCTCAGGCTCTCCTGCCACTGGCTTTGAACTTTGCAACTGGTACAGGCGGTGTTAGGAAAGGTCAGAGTCTGTAGGGGTCAGAGGGTGGCACCGCGGACGGAGGAGAACGGCCAAACGCAAGCCGCGGAGTCGCCCAGCTGGCCGCCGTCTGATGAGTGGCATATTGGCTGCTAATGACGCGGGATGGATTCGGGGTCTGGGTTTTAGAAATGGTGCAGCATTAGCTCCTGAGGCCCTGGCTGCCAGGCAACTGTGTGTCACCACTCAGCTGTGGGATCAGCCTTTGATGCTTCCCACATCAGAACATCAGAGCTGTTCTTCATCCTGAGAAGGGAGGTTCGGGTTAGTCAGCCAGGGCAAATAGCTCAAGGGGAATTTCATTTTCCCTTTGTCGGGCCCCCTGCTTTCATGTGCTGGGGCTGTGCGTTGCGACTACCACACGGGGAGAAGAAGGCTGGGCCGGCCCAGGCACACGCAGCCAATCTGAGACGTGAGTGGACAGGAGGTGACCACCTCTGTGCTGGAGGCCTTCTGGGGCGTCGTGACACACACCAAGCCTGGAGGGACAGCCTGCTGCAGGCCTGAAATGACCTCTTCCTCAGGCCCTCTGCCATCGCCATAGTCACCATCGTCACCGTGGGGACCGGCTGGGGAATTTTTCAACCCTGGCCAGTCCAACCGGTCTGGCCTCCCTTCCTAACAAGGCCAACCCTGTTTGTGTCCCTTCTGCTCTGGGCATGTTTACCTTGTAAAGAAGAGAATGAAGGCCAAGCGAGGGTGCCAACAGCCAGTGGCTTCCACTGTACCCTGTGGCGCATGCAGCCAGATGTCCTGGGTTCGAATCCAACCCGGCTCCCTAGTAGTTATCTAACCCTAAGCAACTATTGCATCATTCTCTTGCTTCGTTCTCGGCTCTGTAAAGTGGGTGTGTTACTAGTGTCAACCCCGTGCGGTTGTGACAATGCCACGGAGCGAGTACGCCTACAACGGCATACTCTGCCTGGGCCCCACAAACACCCAAATCACTGAAAACATCCAGCTGGCCTTCATTTGAACACAGTCCAGAAACCCTCAATATTTTAAACGCAGCTTTAAGTGGTGACTCCTTGTTCCAACCATGGAAATAACGTTTATTAAGCAAAATAGTGATTTCAAAAAAAAATGAATACAGCCTGCCAACATCACCATCCATCCGCAAGTGGGTATTGAGCACTTTGAAGTTCTGAGGACTGAGCTCTTTTCATTGGAATGACCTACACCTAAACGCCTTTCTTGGGAGCTCAAAACCCGCCCGGACAAAGCAGGGTGTGGGGGAGCTAGGAGGGTTGGTATGGGCTGGACATGGAGCAGGGACGGCAGGAGTTATGCCAGTGATGAAAATCAAGCCAGAGATTGGAGGTCCTTGAGTCCAGGGAGAAAGTGGCAGTCAGAGGAAGGAGGCTGGTGAGGCAGGAGGAGCCTTCAGGCTGTGATGTACAGGCAGGCCACCGTCTACAGTCTAAGAGGTCCAAGGAGCAGGGTAACACGCAGCTGCTGAGGTGAGCTTGACCTTCGGCTCCAGAGATTTGCCCTCCAGCATGCTTAAGAGTGTCTGTGAAATTTGGAGGTCTCAGGTATTTGCAGGAATTCATTTCAGAGTGTTGGGTGACAGCAAGTGGCCTGAGGCTGGCTGGAGGAGCAGTAGGGGAAGTCAGGTTGCCTCAGGGGACCTCAGCCTCCTCCTCTTGTGAACCCAGTCTGGCGTCGCGATGTGGGCGCTGGGATCCACACCGCAAGAGCCGTGGCTGAAGAGGGTGGGAAGCACCTTCATCTCCCGGGGCCACATGAGCGTGTCGTCACGGTCCTATAATCACCGCCTGAGATGATTAATTTATTTAGTCAACAATATTTATTGAATACCAACTACATGTAAGGAACTGGGCCAGGTGCTGGAAATAATTTTCTCTAGAACCCGGATTACCTTGTCTCACACCCAAGACTTCAATATGCCAAAACCACAGAAGGTTTGAAATGAAGACTCCAGGCCTCCACCCGAGACGTTCTGAGCCAGTGAGTTGAGCTTGCAGTCTGGGCACTTGCATTTTGGATAAGTACAGATTTTGCCTACTGAGGCCAGTGGGCCATGGCATGTCTGTCTGTCCATCCATCTAGCTATCATTTACTAAACACCCACTAGTGCTAAGCAATGGTGGGGTGCTGCGGATTGGGAGGAGGCTTGGCCCATGCTGGCAACATGCTCATGGCTATTGGAAAGGGTTAGGCTCAAAAACCATAATGTTTCCTATGATTTCAGAGTCTATAGTCTTTAAAAAGGTGTTTAGAAAAACTAAAACAAGAGCTAGAGACACATTGTCTATTTACTGGCCTATTAGGTCCAGAGTTGTACAGAGCGTATAATGGACATAATGACACGTACCATAAAGCAGACAGTTCCCTAAGTGCCACACGTACTTGATTTAAATGTTACTCTTAAAAAGTGAACAACTGGGTCGGCCAAGTGGCACGATGGTTAAGAACTGGCTTGGGACGCCAGAGGGCCCCGGTTCGGATCCCACATATGAGGGCCAGTGACACTGCCTTCTACAGCTAAGATGCCGAACAACAGCTCAACCTGGAGCTGGGCTGCCATGAGTAGCCGGCGATGGCATAGGCTGCAGCCCCTGTGGCAGTGGGTTGCCATGGGCTACCGTATGTAGCCAGCAGCCAGCGTGAGCGGCCAGCAGCCGCCGTGAGCGGCCGTCCAGAAGCCGGCGACTGATCTGCCTCACCCGGGAAGAGCGCAATGATGGTGCCAACTTGGGCCAGTGAAGCAACGTCCTCCACAACTAGACTGAAGAACAAAAGGACAGCAACTTGTCTGTTCCCTTTCCCCTAATTCCCCAATAAAAAATCTTAAAAAAAAAAGGGAACAACTTTAGGAGGCTGGTGTTATGAGCATTCCCATTTTACAGAAGAAGAAACTGAGACATAGGAGGCCTTCTAACTTCAGAGCCTGTACACTTCACTATTGCATTGCATCCCAACTCAACGCGCTATTGCTGCAGTTTTGAGGCTGAAAAAGTTTCCATACAATTAGTTATTCTGGTACTGGATCTCTACATCCAGAGGAGAAAAGATCTCTTGTGTTTTGACTTGTATTTGAAAGAACATACGGCATCTCTATTTTCTTGGGTGCACAGTGGGAGTGACGGAGTGGGCCTGAGAGAGGGAAGGCTTAACTTCACAAAGAGCAAGTCTAAAGTTTGAATTTCGCAAGCAGTTGAAAATTGCAACTTTGAAAAATGTATTTGAATTGGCAAAACTTAGAGTTTGATAATATCAAAATGTTGGCAAGGGAATGGGGAAATAGCTACTTCCATACACTGCTGGTAGGTATGTAAATTGGCTCAATAAACTTGAAAGGTGACTTGGCAATTTCTAGTAAAATTTCAAGTGTACATGACCTCTGATTGTGCAAATCCACTTCTACATATGTCCATGCGTGCCCAAGGAGATGGGTAAAAGCATGTTTTTACAACTTTGAGAAAACTGGAGGCAACCTAAATATCCGCCAAGAAGAGGAATGGGTGAAAAAAGGTTCTGTCCCATGGAACTCCTCCAGCAAGACCTCAGCTTGCTACTTTGTACCCATGGATTAAGAAACACTTTGTAATGCTAAGAGGCGTGTCACCTCATAGTAGAAACAGGTTGTGGCCCAGCCTGCCTGCCATGAATCTTGGCTCCTTCCACTCACAGTGTGATCTTGGGCAATTTTCTTGATCTCTTTGTGCCTTAGTTTCCTCATCTATGAAATGGGCATGATAATAATAGCACCTTGCCCATAAGGTTGTTATAAAGATGAAAGCCGTTCATGCAAGTGGATTGTCTAGAAGGGTGTATGTTTCTGTTCATTGCACAGTGTTGTTATTCAGCCTCAATAAATGTGAGATGAGATGATGATGATGATTAGCTATGGCTTGGCTCTGTCTCAGATATGAACTGGAAAAATAAAAACAAACTCCAGCAACAAAAAGAATAAAGCTCAGTGAAATAAATATGGCTGGTGTGAACCAAGATGAAGATTTGATCCTTACAAACTGGAAAAGCTCATCTTGTGGTCAGGAACATGCTTAGAGAAGCGATTCATGGCCTCTGACAGAGGGGAAGGGGTAATAAAGCAACAGGGACTTTCCCTAGAAGCCAGGCTTGAAGGGTTCAGCGCCGAGGTTTTGATGCTTGGAGAGGTAAATATGGCGGCCCTACGGTCACATGACCTAGTGAAACTAACAAAAACTTAATTCCTTCAGGGCAGAGATGGTGTCATGGCAAGCACTTCCATTCAGGCTGCAATGCCAATGTCTTTTGTCATCCTGAGAGCCTGAAACGGTGTTCAGGATTTTCCCACAGTGAAGCAAATGTTTTCATTCCAGCCCCCAGTAATTCTGTTGGATCCAACAGAAATGTTCCTGCTTCCGCAACCATCCCCTAACTCCAGTGTACAAATGTGAACTCTTGCTCAGTGACCTGGCAACTGCTCTCTGCAGCCTCGCCTGTTGCCCCTTGGGTCTCCTAAGGCCTGGCAAAGGGGATTTCTAGATAGCTAGCAATTAACGATTTCTCTCATAAGACACATGAGCACTTAGCAGAGAGGCGATTGCTTTTTATTTTGCAAAAAATTCACTCAGGCTTCCTCCTCCATGATAAATGACAGGTTCTTTGGAGTATTAAAGTCATACTGCACCTCCAGTTCCAGCATTGAGACCTCTGCTCTGCCATGAAGCAATTTTCATTTCAGTGGGAGACATAGGACTCACGTTGCAAACTGCTGCCGTCTAATTCCTAGGCACCGGCCGAGATGCCAAAGCAGCCACTGTGCTGTGTTTACTAACACAATGAAAGCGCCACCATTCCCAGCTGCAGTACAAATATAATCTTATCTACTTAACGTCAGCCGATTAAGTCATCGGGGCTGCGAAAAGGCAAACAGATATTAATAACCAACATGTAAGTAAGTCATTTGAGTGGAGTGGAATATTGTGGCAGGTTCTTGGGTCTTAAGGCGGAAAAGTTCAACACCTTCCCGACACCTCTATAAAACACTGCAACATTACAACTTTTCAACCATGTCTAAAAGGCCAATTTAGGTTTATTCCCAGCCGAGTTCATGGCCATGGTTCAGCAGGTGTAAACCGGTAATAGCTGCAGTCCGGCCCTGGTATGGATGCCAGCACAGATGTGTTCAGTCAAATGACTAATTGAAAACCTTAGACAAAATCAGCCGCCTGGCCATTTTGCCTGCATAATAAAACAGCGCTGATAAAGGCAGCGGAGAAAAAAATCCACCCATCTCATCATCAGTGCCATTAACAATCATGAGTAAAGATGAAAACAACGCATGGTTTATTCTGCAAATGAAGGCATATAACTAGATGGTTTCCCAGGGGCCCATTACCCATTTTAATAATACATCAAGGAGCCTGAGCAAATAGTTTGTATGTGCAAACCAAACAGAGCAAACTATTTACAGTTACCGCATACAGAGACAACTCCCAGCACTCTGGACTTAACAAATTTATAAAGGTACATAACATGATAGCTATTAGCAAAATTAAAAGAGAATCATTATAGACGTATAGTCTGCCACACTCACTCACCAGTCGGGAAGGAACGCCAACACCAACTTTCAATTCAGAAGAATTCCACCCCCCACACGTGCTTTTTTTGTTTCTTTCCTCCAAGAGAGCAGCCTGACTTGGACTCAAATTATGTGCATGAATAATAAAATACCATCTAATTAAAAACTGTAGTTAAATATGCAAAAATTAATGGTAATGAGATTGTGCAATACCTCTGAGTATAGGCACTCTATGAATTACTCACACAAGCTCCTTCGCTTGACCTAAACCAGGGATAATGGAAGCGACTTGGAACTCTCTTGGTCCTGGTGCTCTATGGTGCCCATGATGTCTCACCCATGCTCACAAACAGGGCTTCAATGGCCAATCTTTGTGGAACGTGGCAGGAACAGGAAGGATTGGGGTGGGCATTGTGCCAAAGGTTGAATGGAGGAGGGGGCTTTCTCATCTCAAAGTAAGAAGGGCTTTCTCACAAAATGATGACGGTTGGACAAACAGGCTTCTGGTAGCAAGAAATAGGTAGAAAGTCTAATTTTGGACTCATTTAAGGGATGTTCTCAGCAAGCTGTCCAGAGCCAACCTTCCCCGTCACCAATGCAAGGCTCTGCCCACTTGCTGGATTGTACCAAATCATTCTAGGAGGGCATCCCCATGCCAGCACTGTTGCCTGGGACAACAGAGACTACCGGAGACTTCACCCCAGTGGGCAACAAGTGTATCTCCCCTTGCAGTCTTGGAAGCCTTCGCTGTGTTGTCAGCACAAGCTCCTGATCACATTCCCCTCAGCTCTGTTTCAAGAGGCCACTGGTCTCCTTTCTGCTTTTAAGCCCTCTTGGCACCTGACCACGTGTTTGGGGCTGAGTCAGCTTCCTGAGCACATGGCCTTGACATTTGTGTTAGACACAGGAGACTAGATCTCATCCATCACCTCTGCTTAGAGCTTCTGAATCTCAATGACCCCCAATCTCTATCTTCCCATTTCTGGTGATTCTGCTCAAGGACAGTTGATGACACACTGAATGACAGCATCCTTTACGAGAAGAATGTGATCTTGGTGAGGTAGACAATCTCAGACTCACTCAATATGATTCCCGCTTTTGCCTTTTCATCTGTCGAAATGGTGTCTGACATGCTGAAAAGTAAGCAATTCTTTGGGGAGGTATTTCTCATTCAGATGAGCCTGATGGAAAACTTCTCTCTCAGCACCTTCTTGAACATGCCCATGTCATCCTGCTTATGATAAGGGCTTCTTGTCAAGTCAGTAGGTATATGAGCTAATTGATATGTTCTCAACAGCTCTCTACATGGGGGGTGGGGGAGGGGTCATCATTTATGCAAGAGAACAATCCTTGTGATGTCAGCATAGTGGGGATTTTGTTCACTGTCAGCTGACCTTAACAATCCTGAGATCTGTATTGTAACATTTGCGGCGTGTGAGAAAATGGTTTTACCTGACTGCCAGTTGGCAGCCAAGTTTTAATGGTGGGAGCACCATGACAAGAATTTCTAGTGTTTGCTGTATCCAAACTATGAAGTTGGCAAGCTGAGCCTTCTTAACATCCTTGGACAAGTCACACTTAGGTTTGGTATCCTAAAAAGGCTTGGTACCTAATATGTGCATTCCTGATTGATTGATTGACTTGCAATTTATGCGTACATCTCCCAAATGAGTGGTACCTGAAAATTCAATTGAGGGTACAACCGCTCGTGTCATTCAGACTGGTGTTCATATGTCAGCGTTGCTGCTTGCTCGTTGTTGGATGATCTTGGGCAAGTTCCCTCACCTCTGTGAGCCTCCATTTTCTCATCTATAAATGGAGATAATTATGTCTCCATCACAGAGCCCTTGTGTTGATTAATATGATAATGTACATAAAACACTTAGCACAAATACTAAACTCGTGGTAAATAGTGAATGAATAGTAGCTATACTACATGGCAACAACAGCAGCAACACCCACAGTGATAATAATCACTAGGCTGATTTTTCCATAAAGTCACTTAAAACAATATAAGAAAAACATAAAATTGAGGGGTGAGTCAAGAAGCTTTGGGGCAGAAGGAGAAATAGATGTACTGGGAATAAACATAATAATTATCATAGCATTTTGTAGTTTTTAAAACTGTTTTGATGTACATTATTCAAAGTAACTAACAGTTAAGATACTTTTGACGCCAAGAAGTAGAATGCTCAAACATCAAGGCTTAAACATTTAGGACGTTTGTTGTCCTATAGAGCAAGAAGCCCAGAGTCTGCCAGGGTTGGGTATTTAGCAGTTTCTTTCTTTCTTTCTTCCTTCCTTCCTTTCTTTCTTTCTTCTTTCTTTCTTTATTTCTTTTTTTTAAATCCCTTTTTATTATGTGAAATTTTTAACATATTTATAACTAGAGAGGGCAGTATAATGAACTGCCATGTCAACATAAGAACATCCAAACCTGTAGAAAAATTTTATAAGAATTTATTAGCGTTTATTTGAGCCAAACAAAAGATACTCCTAGAAGCAAGATCTCAACAGATTGAGAAAATGCTTCCATTCGGCAGTTTCTTGGCTTCAGGGCTAGCTTCCCTGCCAATGTCTTGGCTTCCCCTTATGGTTTCAAGATGGCTGCTCTAGCTCCAGCTCTCACATCATCACAAAACTTTGTTGAAAAGAAGGAATTCTCGGGGTCAGGTGATGGGGTTTTCTCCTTACTCAACTTTCATGGAGGAAATCTTTTCCTGGACTTCCCAGCAGACTTCTCATTATAACTCGTTCACCATAACTGGGTCACGTGTCCCTCTGAAGCAATCACAGGGAAAGGAGAATGGGATTATTATATTTGGTATTGGCCAATGATGACTCATTCACTAGAGTTGGGTCCACCTTTCCTGAGCACGTTGCCATAGGAAACCCAAACAATATAGGACTTTTGCTACCAAGAGAAAAAGTGGGGCACGACTGGTAAGTGGGCAACCAAGAATGTCTGCCAGACCCTAAGGTGGCACTTGCTATTATTATCATTTGTCAGATATGAAAACTGAGGCTCAGACAGGTTAAATAAAATTTTCAAGGCACGTGCAACTTATAAGTGATAGAACTAGGTCTAGAAGCCAGGTCTTTAGGCTCCTGATTTAGTGTTCATTTCACTACATTCAGCTGTCAGGTGACATTAAATTTGAAACTCTGCGCTTCCTAGCAGACAGAGTAAAAAAGTGAAGAACATGAGCTTTGTAGTTCATTTCATGATCTGATCAAAAGGAGCCATATAAGTTTACCTGGACAGAAACATTTTTTCCTGGCACTAAATTCTTGGAGGTATTTATTACATGAAATGTTTTAATATAATATAATATAATATAATATAATATAATATAATATAATATAATATAATATAATATATAAGCGACATAGTAACATAATGGATAATGTCAAAAGTGATTACTGGCAAGTGCTGTGCCACTGTGAAAAAGAGAGATGGTTTTCACATTTTGTTTTCTGTTAAGCTATATGTGACTGTCATGTTATCATGGGTGAACCCAGGTTTTATCTAACCTTAAAAAGTTTGGCAGAGAAGTTAATCTCTATAGTAATGGAATAGATCAAGACTATTAATAATGGTACACTGGGAACAATTACTCAGTACAATTTTTGGCATAGATAAGCTGGGCTTTGGGTTATGTGCAATCCCTGGTATATCCTAACCACATCCTTTTCTATCCCACTGAAAAAGGCAAATGATGGAGTGAGACTGGTTTATGGATTGCTTTGAACTGACTCATTTATATCTATACAAGTGTCAATCACTTGCAAAACTTCATTGGCTACTACTGGTTTAATTGTGATGCCTTATTCCGCATACTACAATCGCAAAGTAGACACAAGCCCTAACCCCCGCCCCGATTCCAGATCAATATTCAGAAGAACATTGAGCAAATTCACCTCCATGAAAAGGTGCTTAATTAAACAGAAAACGCTGACATTTCCTGATGTTTGCCAAGTCATCATTCTTTAAAATTACCTTAAATAAATGTGCACACTCTCTCAATAGCTAGAACTTACTGTGCTGGAGGAAGGTGGGGGTTCAGTTTCTCATGGCTAATGTACGAAAAAGGCCCTGTCATCACCTGTGGTTATTCCTACTGACCTGCCTCTTCAAGTCGTTACAACCTGTATTCATTCATTCAGAGAGGAGTTGGCCTGCGTGGAGAGAGCACACACAAAAGCCAGAGCCACCTGCAGTCACCGTGGAAACGCATCCTTGGGCCAGCTCTCTTCATTGCCTGGGAGAGGCTCTGACCTCCAGACACAGTGTGATCGAGTGCTTTAGTTTAGGGGTGGGCACAGCTACTTGCCTTATTTTACAGAAGTTCCTATGTGTGTTCATCGGGGAGCAAATAACAATCCTTTCTGCTGTGGAAATGCATCTTGTGTAGTAAGGTGTTTTGTCAGTCTGGTTATGGAGACACATATTTTTTTAAAATGACCCTTTCATTTCTGGAAGAAGATGTTTATAAATAAGTTTAGGGAGATGTCTTACTGATTAAAGGGAACCCCTAATGCTTAGAAAATTAAAATTTTCATGACGGTACCAAGGCCTGATTGGTTACAAAGTGGGGAAATACCTAGACGTTTATTCCACCATTGTATTATTCTTTATTAAGCACCTAGTGTGTGCCTGGTACTTAGCCTTATAGTGGGTGTGGAGAGGAGTAAGACCTAGCACTTAGCACCTGCTCTGAGGTGTTTCCATCTCCAGGGCTCACAAACACCAAGTACTTGTAAGGGCCAGCATAAATGCATGATGCAGGCCTGGGGAGGACTGTGACAAGCCCGAGATCCCAATACCACCTCACGGGGTGGGTGCTACTCAGCCACCAAGACGACTTCCATCTGGGAATGCTGGCCCAGTGCAGCGAGATCACCCCATCTTACAGGACCAACTGGAAATCAAACATTGTATGTAAACCCTCTCCACTTTTCATTGTTCATTTTATTCAAATAAAATCAAAACTGTGCGGGGATAAAAGAAAACATGCTGGTTTGCTGTTTTCCCTGAATTGATTTGTCGGTTTGGCAGCATAAAGACTCAGCTCTTAATGGCATTCATTTTCTGTCCATTTTGTCTTGTGAAGAAATTAATTACACTTATGTCAGCCAAAAATACCTTTGGGTCTTTAACTCCTTTTTTTTCTCTCTTTTTTAAGATGAAAGTATTTCTGCCTAATTGACCAGCATCTGCCATTGTGAGATCCTGGCCCTCAGGAGAGATGTTGAGAGGTGGTGTGAGGCCTGACAGCACATTTCAACTTGGTTCCAGCCGCCATTTAAGAATTACTTTTCTTCCCATCACGTGGGAGTGAGCCTAGTGGTTGAAACCTGGTGACAAGAGAAGAGAGAGACAGAGAGAAAATAGGACTACTGAAAGGCTGGGGACGTGCAAATGACTGAAACGGAATAACAAACTAGTTTCTTATATTTTTTTACTCATGCATTTATATTCATCCATAGATATTTACTGAGCATCTGCTACATGTCAGTCTTTATTTTAGGCATGAATATTTTGGGTGAACGGGACAAAGTCTCTGCTCTCATGAAACTTACATCCCAGCAGGGGCATGGAAGGGGCAAAATATGAACAAGTAAAATAATAGAGTCATTTGAAATGGCAGTAAGCGCTAATGCAGTAAATAAAGCAGGGTGGCGAGATGTAATTAGATGCTTCATGATTGGGAATGGTCAGGGAGGACTCTGAGAAGAAGAAATCTGAGCCAAGACCTGAACAATGACAAGAAGCCAGCTACACGAAGATCTGCAGGGAGGTGGTAAGAGATACAACGTTAAATAACCTTGACTTACAGACTGTGTCAGTTATTCCTATTTTTGAGTCTGTTTGGTTAACAAAGGGGGAATATCTCCATTTGGTGTCAGTATGTTTTCCTAATTCGATGTCTTTCTATTAGCAACATCTTTGTAATGCCTGCTAGCCTGTCTCTTTAACAAAGAGAGCGCAGACCTGAAGCCCAGAACCTTTGGCAAGCAGTAGGAGCTGGCTAGAATGAATAATGCTATTTTTTGTGTTCTTTATTTATTTTTGTAGTTCTTTCTGGTTTGCCATTTTGCAATAGTGACGTAAAATTTCCTTTTGAATCAATGTGAAAAGAATGAATCAAATATAAAGACAAAGATTAATTAAATAATAGCATAGAACTTTCCAGAATTAAGTTGACAGGATATTTTTTCGGACCCCTTTTCTTCTTGGGCATCACTCCCAAGCGTCCAGAAGAATAAAAAACTGAAACACAGTCTCCATCACTACTGAAACTGAAGCCACCTGTGGTGCTTAACCATAATATGTTAAAATGGAAAGCTGATAGAGAAGAGATAACCAAGTTAGAATGAGGATGAGGTGCTGCAATGAAAATATTTGGGTTAAGTGAGATCCTGTGTAACTGTACGTTGTGTATACATTGTGGACCCTTAGTGCACTTTCTTTGCCTAGTTTCCAGCATGCACCATCAGGCCAATAACCCATAAGTCCAAGGTGAAGGGGTGGACAATTCCTGTACAGAGAACCTGGAACCAGAGGAAATACACAGCAAGACACCAATAAGCTAGTTTGCCATCTATCTAATCACCCACCAGTTAACAAGCAACGTCAGGTACACAGAACCTCCAGCCAATTATTTTGTTAGTGCTACATTCTTAAGTATAAACTGGCTGCAAAGGATTCACAGATATC
>NW_017731354.1:8596124-8613433 GCF_001890085.2 Hipposideros armiger
TTATTTTGAGGCTATTGAATGAGACAAATATAAATCCAACTAATGCACTTGGATATGTCAAAAAATCATTGCAGAGGCATGCACCTGACTGGACTTGGAACTACTGACCTATAGAGCATGAGAAAAGAGAAAGGAGAGGAATGGGAAGGTAGTAGAGCAGAGCCCTATCTCAGGGAGCAAGAGGAGTCGTATAAGTCGAAGGGCCCTACTTCTTAATCTGGGAAGCCCCATTCAAGAATATAAGGTGGAATTCAAGGGAGCAACTGCTTATTAAGGGTCCATCAATGTGACTCACCTACATGGTTTGTTAGATTCAGCCCTTGTCCTGAAGTTGCCTGCAATCTGGTGGGAATCCTGGTAGGTGCCCATATAGCTCCCATAACGATGGTGGCCACCATTGGCTGAAGCAGACATGATGCCTCCTCTCACTAAATTCTCAGGCAACCAACCATGTGATATGAGCACATCTCTTAACATTCCCACCTTACAGAGGAGGAAACTAAGATTCCAAGAGGTAGGGCAAGCCCCCAAAGTCATGCAGGTATGATTACTGTCTGGCTTGTCTGCACAACCCAAGGCAGAAGACAAAATGCTGAATTTGAGGTTCAAACCAAGGAAAAAGAGATGAAACCCTGGCTTGATGAACAAGCAAGCATTTGAGCTGGGGCCTAAAGTTTCTGCAAGGTGAAGTGAAAATGAGAGAAGTTCCAAGTGGCTGGAACAGTGTGCATCAAGGGATGGAACCTGGAAAACAGCAGGCTGGTGTGAGAAACCGTGAGTGTATGAGTCTAGCTGGAAGAGAGAGTGGCGACATCGTGGGAGATGAGACCGGAACTGCAGGGCTGGGCCAGGTCAGAGTGCTGGCTGGAGGTGTGCTTTATTTATTTTATTATTATTATTTTTTTTTTTTAGCTGAGCCATCCTGCTGCCTGTTGGCAGCTCAGCTCGGGCCGGACATCGAACTGCTGTTGCTCAGAGCTCGCACTCTTGAGCGAGCTCTTAACCAACTGAGCCACTTGGCCAGCCCTGGAGGTGCGCTTTAGGTTCTGTAGGTGGCATGGAAGCTGTGCTTGTTTGTTTGCTTGCTTCTCTTTATTTTTTATTACACCTACCAGGTGCCTGTAATATATTCAGCTGGAGCATGAGCGTGTATTAAGGCCACCTCTCCAGTGGCCTGCTTGGCACTGCCCCATTATNAGAGATGAAACCCTGGCTTGATGAACAAGCAAGCATTTGAGCTGGGGCCTAAAGTTTCTGCAAGGTGAAGTGAAAATGAGAGAAGTTCCAAGTGGCTGGAACAGTGTGCATCAAGGGATGGAACCTGGAAAACAGCAGGCTGGTGTGAGAAACCGTGAGTGTATGAGTCTAGCTGGAAGAGAGAGTGGCGACATCGTGGGAGATGAGACCGGAACTGCAGGGCTGGGCCAGGTCAGAGTGCTGGCTGGAGGTGTGCTTTATTTATTTTATTATTATTATTTTTTTTTTTTAGCTGAGCCATCCTGCTGCCTGTTGGCAGCTCAGCTCGGGCCGGACATCGAACTGCTGTTGCTCAGAGCTCGCACTCTTGAGCGAGCTCTTAACCAACTGAGCCACTTGGCCAGCCCTGGAGGTGCGCTTTAGGTTCTGTAGGTGGCATGGAAGCTGTGCTTGTTTGCTTGCTTGCTTCTTTTTATTTTTTATTACACCTACCAGGTGCCTGTAATATATTCAGCTGGAGCATGAGCGTGTATTAAGGCCACCTCTCCAGTGGCCTGCTTGGCACTGCCCCATTATGGCCTCCACTGTTAATGCTGACTCTGGTGGCAGATGACAAAGGTGGTCACAGGGATGTTTCCACTCCTGCCCTAGAGATTCCATTCCCCCAGGAAATGTTTCCCGGCAGGTTAATGATCAGATGTTGCAAGGACTCATCAAATTCTTCTCTGTTATAAAAGTGGTTTCATGAGTTTATCACCATCCTGTTGTCATAAAAGTTTTCCTCATGTCCATCTTCTGCCAGGTAGGAGAAACGGTGTGAGAACTGGAACCAACTTCGGGGGTGGTGGTGGGGGCAGGGTTTTCATTACCCCTCAATCGGGAGGGGGTGGGTCTGGTCCACACAGCACTTCACTCCCTGCAGCCAGGACCTGTCTTGGGAGCAATTTTAGCCAAGCGTCTTCCGCCTTGGTTGCCAGCTTCCATCTGGGCAAAGGCTGGTGGCTGGACTCGGGCTTTTACTGCATTTAACAAATTAAAATATGAGCTAGGCAAAAAACGATGGAACTGACCCAGAGAAGGATCATGGGTGGTGCCGGGGGAAGGGAAGCGAGGCCTCTGGTTGTGTCTACACCAAACTGGACGCCTGGCACAGCTGCAGATGTGGGAACCTCCAACTGGGGCATGCTGAGGACCAGAGAATCCTCCTGTGGCCCCGAGTCTGCCCAAACCCTTCAAAAGTCCCCTTTTCTTTAATATCCAAATAAAGAGGCTTAAGTGCCTGCCACTGAGGAAAGGCCAGATTCTCACCAGGTCTGAGGACTCTTGCGGATGGCACCCTGTTTCTCGCTCTGCAGCCCTGCGCCTGCCTGGAGCCTGGCTTGGCCACCTGCTGCCATACCCCTTCCCTTCTCAGCACTGTTTCTGTCACGCTCCTGAGTGCCATCACCCGTCTGCTGTGAGAAGCAGACCCTAAATGCAAGTGTGGAAGGTGGGCCCATTCTTACCATTTGTGTGCCTGGGACACCAATGGAGACCCACTTCCCAGAAGTCTAAGGATGAAAAGTTTTCAATATTTGCAATAACAAAATGTTTGAAAGCAGCGGTTCTCAACCTTCCTAATGCCGCAACCCCTCAATACAGTTCCTCATGTTGTGGTGACCCCCGACCATAAAATTATTTTCGTTGCTACTCTATAACTGTAATTTTGCTACTATTATGAATCGTAATGTAAATATCTTCCCCCCCCACCAATGGTCTTAGGCGACCCCCGTGAAAGGGTCGTTCGACCCCCAAAGGGGTCACGACCCACAGGTTGAAAACCGCTGTTTTAAAGCATTCGATCCACCTACCTTGATAAAGAGAACCTAGAAGGTGCTTTTGAATTAGAATTCTTAGCTCCTCAGCGTTAGGCTTGCAGCCCACCTCCCTTCTCTCCCAACCGAGTCCCCTTGCAGCCCGGGAGGGGCTTCTCGCTCACTTGAGTGGACCCACACATCCGGTCTCTGTCCACACGCCCCCCACACAGCCTTGGGGTGTGCACGCTGCGGCACAGTTGCCTCTTGGAAAGCAGGTCTGAGCAGGCCCAGAAATGGGCTTAGGTGACTGGGACCGGAAGCGCTAGGGCCCTGGGGACCAGTAGGGTCCAGACACATGCTCGGCAGTGGTTCCTGTGGGCACATCAGCCCACCGCCTGAGTTTTGTGTGGCCTGCTGCACCAAGAACTGTTTTTACCTGTTTGAAGAACTGAAAAATCACAAAAGGATAATATTTTGTCATTTGGGAAAATGATGTGAAACTCCGATTTCAGTGTCCATATATACAGTCTCATTGGAATACAGCTATGCTCACTCACTTATGTGTCACTTTCTCCTGCTTTTGTGTTTCTGCGGTGAAACTGAGTATTTTTGACAGAGACCACCTGGCCGACAAAGCCCAAAGTGTTTACTATCTGGGCCTTTACAGAGAGCAAAGTTTATGTTACATGTGTCACCTGACTGTGTAACCCAGGCTCAATTTAAAAATTTTTTAAATTTTTAAAAATTGTGGTCAAATAAACTCACAAAATTTACCATCTTAACCATTTTTTTTAAGTCTCCACACTGTTGTGCAACCATCACCACTATCCATCTCCAGAACTCTTTCATCTTGCAAAACTGAAACTCTGTCCCCATTAAAAGATAACTCCCCATTTCCCCTCCCCCAGCCCCTGGCCCCTGCCCTTCTACTTCCTTTCTCTCCAGATTTGACTCCTCTAGGTTCCTCGCAGAAGCAGAATCCTACAGTATTTGTCCTTTCGTGACTGGCTTATTTCACTCAGCATCATGTCCTCAGGGCTCAGCCATGCTGTAGCCTGTGTCAGAATTTCCTTCCTTTTTAAGGCTGAATAATATTCCATTGTGTGGAATATGCCGCTTCTTTTTATCCATTCATTTGTTGACAGACACTTGGGTTGCTTCCATGTTTTGCTGTTTGAAAAGTGTTGCCATGCACATGGGTGTACAAGAACCTTCTCAGGATGCTGCTTTCAATTCTTTTGGGCATATACCCAGAAGTAGAACTACTGGATCATATGGCAATTTTTTGTTTCATGTTTCGAGGAACCACCATATTGTTTTCCATAATGACAGCACCATTTAATAGTTAATATTCCCACTAACAGCAGGTAGTCTCGTTTTCTAAACCAAACAAAGCTCATGGAGGTGTTAGCCTGACAAAAGTGCCACCCTTCTTGAAAAAAATAAAAATCAAATCCCCCTAAGGTGGTAGTTTTCCACCCTGGCCACACATGAGAATCATCTGGGGGAGCTTTTAAAAAGTTTCCAGTGTGGGTGTGTGTGTTTGGGGGGATGGGAGGGCACCTTAGGCCAATGATATCAGAATCCTTGGCGGTCGGGTCTGGCACAGGTATTCTTTCCATTCGTCTAGGTCACTCCCCAAAGCAGCCCGGGTCAACAGCCAGTGCCCTTGGACAGCCAGCTCGCCCTGCAGCCAGCTCTTAAAATAACTCGTCTTTCCTCTTGCTACATATGCTTTTCTGAGGACCCAGCTCCAGGAAACAATAGACATGTCCCTGGATTCATGAGTGGTGTTGGGCATGGAGGTGGTGACATACAGCTTCCTGGTGTGATAGCCAGTGTGTTGGAGACAGACGCCATCTGGAGAAGAGGAGGTGAGGGCTGGGATTGGGCTGGCCACACCCTGTCCCTTCAGCACCTTTCAGGGACATCTCTAGGGCCACTCTGTCCCAGACTCCCGGCATCTCTCCCTTGGTGAGGGGGACCACCCTGCCCTTACCACACACACACACACACACACACACACACACACACACACACACAGCTGTGGGGACAGGGTCATTCTCTTCATCCACAAACAGGCCCAGGTTCTGGGTCTTCCTCTCTCCAGAAATATTAACATAGGCTCCTAGGTCAGAGTCAGAGTCAGACAAGAGACAGGTGGAAAGCACTTAGTTTTCTACTGCCCCCCCTACCCCCCCACCCCCACACACACCCAGCCTTGCATCCAAATAGCCATTTTATTTTACGATGGTGATTTCAGGCAAACCATTCAGCTCAGTTATCTTCCTAGAGAGGCACAAATGTCAAGAGAGATTTTCAACATTGCTTTGTTTAAATATATTGAGGCAAGACCACAGGATGTGCTTAAATGATCTAGAATGATGAAGACTGGGCAGGGGTTTTTTTTTTTTTCTTTCCAAGAGTGGCCCTTGTAGGTTTAATTGTAAAGTATAATTACTTCAAGACATCATAATTTGTTGTGTACAATATAAATCAGTAGAACTCCATGGAATCATGTTTTTAATGTAGACCCCAAATAAAATGTTTTTTTATGACATAGCAGATGTTTCTTAATTCACTAGCGCCATGCATTGGGGTATTAAGATTATTCCTTGGCATTTTATTATGAATAACATACTTGCTCCATCATTAAGTGGGCCATTAAAGACATAAACAAGCTTTTATGCCCTGGTTTTCAACAGCTGCTGGTGGTCTACCAAGTGATAATCCACCTTTCAGCAAATATTCTTCAGCTCCAAGAAATAAATACATTTAATAGGGTAACCTGAGGTCAGTCCACAGCTTCTGGGATCCTGGCTGGGGGAAATTCTTGGAGCCGGAAAACGGACTGAAGCAGTATGCTTTCGGTGAGTTGTTATGAGAGGCCCTATTTCCTTGAAAAAGCGTGTGTGTGTGTGTGTGTGTGTGTGTGTGTGTGTGTGTGTGTCTTTAAAATTAAAAAAAAAAGACTAAAAATTGCAAAATGGGAACTAAAAAGGAAGAGAAATGCAAGAGAAAGACGTGCCTCGTGGAGGGCGCGGGGCTGTTCCCTCTCTAATGAAACGGGAAGACATACCCACAAATCCTATAACCTGCGCTTTGAAGGAAATCAGCTGAGTCGGTTTTATGCCGCAAACAAAAGGAGGTGGAGGACAGCGTAGGTCACGGGCCCGTTCGGTCACCGGCGTCGAATCGAAGCGGATGTGACCCCTCTGTGACAATGTTCCCAAGGTGTACAGGGAGGAGTTTCGTGTCTGTAAGTAGGATGGGAGCCAGATAAGCGTTCCCTCTCCCCCACCTTGGACTTCCTAAAGATAACAACCCAGGCTGCCGAGGAGCCGAGGCAGGGAGAGTGCTGAGATAGGAAATACCGAGGCCTGTATTATCCTTGGCTCGCCGGCTCCTTGCTTCCTGTGCCAAAGGTAGCCCCAAAGGGTGCGAAACTTTACAGCACTAATGTACACAACGACATCCTCCTACAAGCAGATGTTAGGGGAAGAAGAAAAAGGAGCAGGGGAAACCTGATGGAAATTTACATTCGGGCTGTGTTGCCCTCACCCCCCCGGGGACACTCGGGAATAAAGGAGGGGATGGTGGAGCTGATTCCCGAGTCTGGTCCATTCCAAATCTGTGACAAGCTCTGTCATCAACAGGAGGTGGGAGAAAGAGTTACAGTTTACACAGTGCGTCAGGTAATGAACGCGGACCGACCTTTAACGGCTACAGTTCCCTGGGTAACACTATCAGAATACTCCCACTCGAAAGCTTCTGGGGGAAGGACACTTGGGTGAGATCTGAAGCACCTGGCCCCAAATGACGAAAGAAGATCCCGCAGAGACTGTCTGTAGGAAGGCCTTTTGTCTTTGGTTCCTTTTCTTTAAATAGGGTTTGGTAATAAATTTTCTTTTCCTTTTTTTTTGGGGGGGGTTGCTGATGAGGGTTTATTTTCTTTTTGTGTCCTATTTCATTTTGTAGCTGGATGTACTATTGTTCTGGAGCTGGTGACACAAGGGGAGGGAGCCGGAGGCAGGAACCACATTGTGAGTGAACTTGGCAGCAGGCGAATTCGGAGGTAACTTTCCCGTCCGGCCCAGTATCTGAGGTTTGCAGAGGGCTCCTGCCTCATCGCTTCTTCCATAGCCACGACCGAAATATTCCTGTGCCCTGACGGAACCACGGGATGGACCCAGCATGGCCTTTTCATTTTTTTTTTTATGCTCACCTGATGGGAAAGTGATGCTTGATATTACTTTTCCATTATGTTAATTACAGCTCTAAAAGGATTTTATTGTGCCCTCGATGACATCACTT
The DNA here is from genome assembly GCF_001890085.2 of Hipposideros armiger. Classification (NCBI taxonomy): domain Eukaryota; kingdom Metazoa; phylum Chordata; class Mammalia; order Chiroptera; family Hipposideridae; genus Hipposideros; species Hipposideros armiger. The sequence goes on from NW_017731354.1 coordinate 8,603,432, forward strand.
TGGAAATATCATTCCATTGGGTGGCCCGCTTTCCTCCGGGTAATTATACAAAATAAACACTCAAGCCTTCTTTTTATAGCCATTGACTGTCTCTGCACACACACACACACACACACACACACACACACACACACATGCACGCACGCACGCACGCACACATTTTTAACCACGTAAGAAAGGAAACAGGCTGCCAACTTCACAGCATTCTACATGATTCTGAATTAATATTAGCCTATTAAAAAGAGCTGTGATCAGAAGAAAAAAAACTTAGCTCAATTTGCACAGAAAATGCATTTTACAGTTGTTTTGGACAAATGCCCTCAGTGAATATGTTTAAAGTCATGTACAACAGGAATATGTTATCACAAGTAACCATGTTTTAATAAACACTTCATCTTTTTGTATTGCTTTCTTTTCATCACAATAATAGAAATATAACACCATATATCACTGTAAAACACATTTCCACATAAATGCTGATAAGCACAAAATATTTTTCATCGTTTACATTTTAACTGTAATAATATATGGCAGGATTAAAGCTGCATCCATCATGTGTCTAACTAACCTTGCTGTAATGAATTTTTAAATGTAATGGTTTCTGTCGCAAAGTAAAATCGTACATAATGTCTAGTGACACGGGATGCTGGTGGATGGGTGGTTTTTAAAATGTAAATTCAACTTCATTTTTAATTAAATTTATTAACTTCACCACCTCTACTCGCAACGTCCCCACCCCCACTGATTATTTAAAGCAAGAAATACAACAGGCACGGATATGGGAAGGACTGCCAAGGAGCTCACTTCTCGGGTGATTGAGAATCACTTGCTTCTTAGAAATTCTGTGAATTTGGTGTGTGTGTCTGCGTGTGTTTGAGAAGAGCGAGGCACCCAACAGAAACAAAAGCTTATGAAAATCACAGTGAGAACAGCTTTCTAGGGCATCTGGAGGGGCTTTGCTACTTGGGGTACCCTCTTGATGTCAGGGGTGTGTGCTGTGAGGATCTGGGTCAAGGACAAATGCACCCCTCTCTGCTTGAAATAACAAATAAGCCGACTCACCAGAGAAGAATCATTAAAAATAATTTGCACAAGCTTTCGGTTGTGTGAGCGCTTTTTTGATACAATATTTCCTTCCGTGATTATCACTGCGGACATGTTCCAGCCATATGGAAGCGAACTGGGCTGGGAGCTTCCTCAATACCTGAGTGGTTAATTAAGAGCCGTTGCCCGGCCACAAGAAGCAGGTTTGAAATCCCTCTTCAGTCTCCGACAATGAGTAGCTTTTTTAGCAGCAGAAGTCACCAGGGACAGCCAGAAGCGAGGGTAATTATTTGAGATAACATACAGCTGAAAAGAGTGTGTGTGAGTGCAGAGGGGGGGGGGGGGAGCAATGTGCAGTTGAAAGAAGGGCAACAGTAGAGAAAAGTCTATAATAAAAAGGTCAACATCTCCTATTTTTCTGTACAGTGTCGACAGTCTGTAATGCCTTTTTAGCATGAATGACAACGGATTCTGTCTCTCCCTTTTTCTTTTTCTTTTTTTTTTAAAGGGAATATCTTATTTTGTATTCAAACTTTGCAATTGTGAGTTCAGGCCTGCCAGCTCAATCTGAATAAGCTATTCTCACTTTATCAGGGTTTGCTGAACTGACTTTGATTGCATTGTTGCAAAATAGCAGTAATTTTTCCATTAACCCATACAAACCCTCAGCGAGCAGGAGAACAAAGAAATATCAGAGGGATGAAAGCTATGAGCCGGGAGGGAAGCCAGGAGTTTTCCTAAATGGCTATAAATGCAACTGCACACACCAGCTTCTCAGGCTGGCTGGGGCTCATCAGGGATGCCATTTTAGGCTCCGTTTGGGGTCCTTTGGGGTTCGAGTCCCAGTGGGCACCTTTCATCCTCTCCGCCAAATTCTATTGTTTCCTCTGTGTCAGTAAGGTCCAGAAAGCAAGGCTTCAGACGGACCACGTTTTATCATGTGTTTTTCCCATGCCAGGGACCTCAGCCTTTATCTAGAACTCAACTCAGGGGTGCTCAAAGCCCTTCAGAACCCAAGATTCTCTGAACATGGGGGGACCTTCCTTTTCCCCAAGGAAGAGCCCAGTGGGAAAATTCAGTTACTTTGGCAACTGGAAAGGAGGGAGGAACCCCAAAGCCCTTCTACCTGACATATTTTGGCATGTTCAGCATCACCTCCCTAGGTTCTGGGGTGGCAGGTGCAGCTGCTCGATTTCTGGTTCTGAGGTTGCTCTGGGAAGCCATTGTTTTACGTAAATGCAGCCGCCTCTGCCTGTGGTTTTAACGATGGGACCTCCCATCAGCTGAAGGTCTGTTTGGAAGCATCAGGCACAGCTGAGAGGCTGTGTTCCTGCAGAGAATCCCCAAGTCAGGATGCTGGCGGTGGTTGTGTTGATCCAAATCGAAGCATGAGGTTTTGTTTTTTGTTTTAAACTTGAAATGTCGAGAAGTTAAGCTCATCTTTGGCATGTGGGGCCAGGCAAAGAGCGGAGGTCTACCAGGCTTTGATCTCCGGGCCCCACAAACAACCAGGCTCACACAGATGTCGGGGTAGCTTCGCCCGGCATCCATGCCTCAGCTTTGTTTAGGAACCGCCCAATATGTTAATTATCTCCGTTACCTCCTGGCAAGGTAGTGTCAAAACTGTACACCAGTCTTTAGAAAATAAAAGTGAGCACGGTGAGCCTGCTGTCCCCTGCCCCCATAATATCCAGTCCCTGACAATGCCTGAGCTGTCAGATGAGAGGCAGCGTCACTGGAATAAAGGTGGGCAGATGTGTGATAATGAGACAGAAGCGTGCAGATGCTAATAGAACTCACCAGAACAGGCCTGCCTTAGACGGATGCAGGGAGCAGCTGCAGACTGTCAGGACGCCCAGGATGCGACTTTCTCTTGATTCCCATTTAAGAGCTCCTTCGCGCGATGCTGTCTGTCAGTGAACTTTTCCCTCTCAGGAGCTCCAACCCCTAGGTGATCAGTCACATTTTGACATAACTAGATGTCAAAAGAAGTTTAAGTTGTATGACGAACTGTGATGCAGTCGGTGCCAGCCTCCGGCCTCCGAGGCGGCTTCTTAATGATCCGCCTGGAAACTCTGGCGCCTTTTCCTGCGTTTTGTTTTCTTATTAAAATACTGGCTAAGTCTTTGTCAATATCCATGTCAGCAACTGTGAGCTCAAGACAATATTATCCCAAGCATAATTTAATTTTAAATGTGGAACTCAGATCCGAGCTGGCTGGATAAGGTGCGCATTGAGCAAACAGGAGTTCCCTCCAAAAGGCCCATTTTAGCATTCTTAATTAAAATGAGGTCGTTTGGGGATTTCTTGCCAGCGCCAGTTGGGACGCTGGTGATCAGAGGGGGGAATCCTGGGGCTATGCGAGGGGGTGTCACTTTGGGCTGTTCCTCAATTAGGAGTGTGGGAGGGGAGCTGAGCCTAGTAGATTGGGCTGATGAGAAAGCGATTCCAACCTATGAAAGGCAGGAAAAGAGAAGGAACCCGAGAATTGCCACCTCATATGCCAGGGAAACCTTTGAACTGGAGTATGAACTTTAGCAGGTCCTTATTGGCCTCTGGGAGCCCTGGACTCCCTTGGCTGGTATGCTTGGTGATGGGCTGGAAGGGCACCTGGAGGGGGGAGGGAGGCAGCTAGGTATACGGAACACATGCCGACACGTCTGCAATGAAGCCTGCAGCTCTCACCTTCCATTGTGAGACAGGCATTTCTTGGAGCATTTAATTGGGTCGGGTCAGTTTGTTCTCTAAATATTTTCATCTTCTCCCGCCACTGTTTACATATTCACTGGGAAAATAAATACTGCATGTCGCTTCTGCCTGTTATATTTTCTTAGAGATTTTAATCCTGATTCCTTACGAAAGGTTTGCGCACACACACACACACACACACACACACACACACACACACACACACACACTCCAACTCTGGTGTGAAGGCACCACAGTTCACAAAACGCTTCTCTTTCTTCTCTTCGGAGTGAAAGGATGAGCCAGGGAAACCTCAGGCTGTGTTGACATAATGAAGCATTTGAAGGAATCTCACGTTTCTCGATCGGAGGACCAGCCAGTCTCATCCGGAATGTTCTAAGCCACCACCATTACCCTTTTCATCTCTCCAAACCACCCCACACGCACTGTCTTCCTCCCTGATCTAAATAGTTCTTCTTTTAAACATGTCATAGACTGGCTGTGATGCACTCATGTGCTCTCAATAAAACAGGGCCTCTCCCCCCTCCAATCTGATATTTAGTAGCTAGAAGCTCATTAGTGCTTCTCGGCGTTACCCCGGAGTTTTAAATTTTTAAGCAGCTAGGATTTGTGTAAGAGGTCTTAACCTTATAATTTGTAATAACTTAGAGATCACGTAGCTAAAGTGAGTTATTAGAAAAAAGGCTCCTTTTCCTTTGCCAGCATTGATTGGCTGCCTCTTGCAGTCAGAGCAAGTGCTATTAAATCAGGTGATGGGAAACGCTCGTTTATTTCTCAGTCGTAAAACACAAGCAATTATGAGACATTTCTTAACTTGGATTGATCTTGCCTGAAACAAAAACCCAGAGTGTCAGAAGTGACTGTAGGGGCAGCAGAGATGAAAAGGCATGCGGAGGAGGGGGACCAGAAAGTCCAAGATCCCGGATGGGACAAGACCTCTGCCAGAATATCTGTCAGCTCGAACCCTAGCCTTCCTGGAAGTGTGGATAACAGTACTCAGGATGTTTGACTGTATAGGGCGTTACACTAAGCAAGGTGGCTTTGGTGGAGAGCCTATCAGGAGTGTAAGCTGTTTAATTCTGTCCTAGTTGCTTAACCTCTCTGAGCTTCAGACCTTTTTCTTTATTAGAGAGGACTAGAATCCACCTCTTAAGCTTGATGTGAACGTTCAAGGACATACTATAAGCAAATTATCGAACATGGTGCTGGAGACACAGTAGCTGACAGAAACCCCACCTTCCAGGCATGGGTCACGGCTATGACCTGGCTCCAAGAACTTAACAGCCTTGAGGTGCGGAGGAAGAGACCCACACGGATAGGGCTGATTACAATGTGCGAGCAGCCGACACGACAGGATGTTTTTCCTTTTATTTCTGCAGCTTACAACAGGGCTGGGCTCCTGCTCCAATGAGTAAACTTTGTCTAAAAATTATCTAAGGACCACCTAATGTGTGTCGATGCCACACATGTCAGATGTGTCAGCCTCTCCCAGTAATGACTCTCTGACATAAACAGTAAGGAAGAAATATTACAATTACCGAGGGGTGCCGGGCTAGGCATGCATTTTCATGAGAGGTCTTGGTGAATGGCAGCGTGAGCGCTGTAATCAGCTCCCCCTGCCAGCAGAGCCGGCCAAAGAAAGCTCTCATCCCCCCAAAGACAATTAAAATGAGTTAAATGAATTAAAAAAAGGCCCTTCCCTGTTAAAGTACAGTCAGAGGTGAGAAACAGTAGTATTTGGATTTATGGGAATTCCATGGCTGCCAAGCCTGAGGAATTGTGGCTCACGGGGGAGTCATTTCAATAGGAACCTAAACAACTTATGAAATTGGAGGCAATATGCATAATTTTAAATTTCTGGGAGGCAGTTTTCATTCTCCTGTTTATTTTGGCTTCTTGGGTCAATCAATAGGAATATATTTTCACCCAAAATTAAATAGAGAGAGAGAGAGAGAGAGAGAGAGAGAGAGAGAGAGAGAGAGAGATATGGAGAGAGAGGTTGCATTATTGTATTTATTAAAACAATGGGTTGACTGAGCAGGAATTTTCTATTTTGATACAATGGGAAGACCAGGACTGGAAGGTTAGCAGAAGGGGTAAGAATGTTCTAAGCCCATTTCACGACTCACCAGCTGTGAATCTCTTGCAAGGCGCTTACCACTCCATGCCTCAGTTTCCTCATATGCAAAAATGGGGTTAATGGTGTTTACCTTGCAGAGTGGTGACCCCAGTGAAGTGAGGTAGCATATACAATGCTTAGCAGGTGTCTGACACAGTCCGTTATTGATACTGCTGTTATCATCCTCATCTAAATAAATGAAAACCACGAAGGTGTGAGGGGCCATGAGCCTCTGGAACTCTCCCCAAACTTTCCCCCGAGCACCAGATGCTGACAAGCCACCCGGCCACGGGAGACAATTACAGGTGTTGCTTCTGTTGTCCCAAACGCCCGGGTTACCTGCACATCCAGATCTGGCCTCCCTGACCCCTGCTGCCTCATTCTGTCAATTTTATAAGAAATTCTATCAAGACTTCTGTCTGCAGCATAAGAAGGGAGCAGCCCACTGTCGTCTGCCAGCCACCCCCCCACCCCACCCCCAGTCCCCAACGTTCCCGAGTGTGTGTAGGTTCTCGCCCATTACATGCACAAACTCCATCAGAAAGCATTTGTCTACACCCTCTTTATTCACTTTCAAAGGGTTAAACAGCCTATTTACTGGGCTGTCAACAAGCCGAGACCCACATCCCCAAGAAAGCCCCATCCAGTTTTGTGCGGCCGGGAGCCTTGTCTCTACTGGCCTGTTCTTGTTACTGTCATGTAATATCCATGACAATCGTGTTGGGCTTTTTTTAGGGGCTCGGTGGGGCTCAATCTGAGGGGCCACTTTAAGCCAGGAAAGGCCTTTATGTCTGCGGATTTGAAAGCGCCTTGAGAAGGCCTTTCCCCGTCAGAACCCTCTTCGGCAGGTCACCGCGGTTTCAAAAGGGTTTAAATGCAGAGGCTGCAATCAGTACTTCCATCACGTTCTAATAGACTGACATGAGCATTTGTGCCTGAAAGACAGGGGAAAAAGTGATGCAGATTTCCCCTAAATTGGACTGACGCACAAAGCCGGGCGAGCAATTGAGGGACGAGGCAACCTCGCACAGCCTCTTTTACACTTCTAACCGGCGCGGCACAAAGAAAGCCGTGGGAAGCTGCCCAGCAGCCGGGCAGGCCCGTTTCCATGGGCCATATGGAAATTTTGTTTTGTGTACAGAGAAAGTGTCTGATAACAGTGACCTTAACTGCCATATGTGGGCAGTGAATAGGCTAGAGGGAACCACTCCGCAATCTGACCCTCAACATATGGACACGCCGCGCAAGGAGACTTTCATTGCCATCTCGCTGGCACCCCCGGGGGATTTCATTAGATTTGTTAATGAATTGCTCTATTGACTTATATCTGAGCTTGCCTCATTAGAGGAGAAGAACACAATTTTTATCTATGTTTCCGTGAAGGGGACCAGAGCGTCGCCTCCTTTGTGGGGCGGTGTGGGTAATCTGTGGGGCTGTCATCGGCGTTGAACTAATTTATTGTGTCCGTTTAAGGAGGTCCTTCCTCCGAGCCTGTTGAGGCTCGAGCCCCACTCCAAGCCTCTTCACATCACTGTTTTCCTTGTGAGCAGGATGTTTCCTTGGCTCCTGCTTGGTTTACAAATAGCCAGACACGATGCTGTCCTGGGGCTCTGCGTCGTCAGGCCGGCAGCACCCAGGCTGTGCGCCTCGGTGGCATCACCTGTCAGGAAGGGGCTTTTCCAGGCGGCAGCACGCTTGGTGCCGAGGTTGGCCATTCGCCTGCCCTGCCCACCACCAGGGGCTTGAGCAACACACCTTTGTCCACTGTCAAAGGAGCTTCATGTTGGAACATCGCTGCGTAAAGAACCCGCCACACACACACTTCTGCCTTACAAACTTTGGAATCGTACAAATCTCCCCATATCCGAGCCTTATTTGTAAAGGCTTGATTGTTTGGGCTTTTCAACATGGGAATGCTTGGGTTTTAAAGCAATAAGAGGTATCAATTAACATATTATTAAGGGTAAACCAATAAAGAACCCATTATGGCTAATAGCAAGTGTGGAATCACAAGGAATTAGCAAAATGAGATTCAATAAAATGGAAACCATAAAGATAAGCTTCCGAAGATTGGATCTGGCTTTTTGAGCTTAAGTCTCAAATAAACAAATGAATGATACCCATCAGAGCCAGCAGTTGGTTCCTCTTTCCTAAGCCTGCCAAAGACAGGGGAACTTTCTGAGTTGGGGCAAGGAAGAAGGTTGGTCAGCTGCAACTCGGAGGTGGTTTATCTCCTTGGGGAGCAGGAGGGTGGAGGAAAAAGCAGACAAATCCTTAGAATATACACAAGTGGAGCTCAGTGTTTCCTGTATGAGTCCCTCATAACAGGATGTGGCACAGAAGTCCCCAAGCCTGTGCATTGGCCACTCTGGCACTTACCCTTAGCACATGGAGAACCCCCAACAAATTGGGAAAATGCTGAAAACCTTCTATTGATGTCATAATGAAAATCCGGGGCTCACATATGTCCTGCAGCAGCAGCAATGTTGGAACAGGATGCAGGTGCTGCAAAGGAGTGTGCATCTCCTTGGAAGGGTGGCATGAGGTGTGGCTGGGGTCACTGTCCCTCCTCGACTGAGTCTAAAGATGGAAACTAGGTTCTCCAGTTTAGCTCTGTCCTCTTCCAATGACTCACAGCTGTGCTGAAGCAGCAGTTTTATTGTGCAGAAGGACAAGCTCATCAGGACCATTGGTACCCATGGAAGGCTCAAACAAAAAGGAACTCCCGTGTTGGGAGAGAAGGGTTCCATATTTGCTCTGGGCAAGGGGAGTGTCCTTGGAACAGAGGGCCTATAAGATCTGAAAACATCTATATATGAGAATAAGGTAGAGAGGAGTTATATAAGCTATAAGAGTGTAAAGAAGTACGTAGCTAGATTTTACCAAGCATCCTGCTTTTATCAACACAGGTTCTTTGCCCTGCGTTCATGCTTGCTTGAGGTTGACTGTTGCCTTTATAATTGAAATACCACTTGGCTGGGTATAAAATTCATCCTCTTTCAGAATTTCACAGACATTGCTCCACTGTCTTTTGGTACCAAATGCCACACTAATTCTTTATAATTTGTTATTTGGTTGGCTGCATCTCATTGAAAGGTTTTACTTAAAAATGTTTCTCAGAAGGGACTAGGGATGCCATATTTCATGATGTATTTTATGTTTGAAAGTATTTCCCAATGGCTTTTACATTTGCATGACCACTTGGCTTGGTATAATAATTTACTTGGGTCACATGTTCTTTTAGTCAGAACTCTCTAGATGTCCCTTAGTCATCGTATAGCTGCGAACGTTCTTCACTGGGGTTACTTCTCAACTGCCAATGCCTTGATGTGGTTCCTGGGTGCCTGAAGAAACATTCCTTTCCCCTTGAATTCTAAGACCTTGGCCCAGGAATGTCTCAACTGTCACTCATTCTCCATCAGTATTTCCTGGAACCCAGTGTTTCTATGTGTACCCTTGAGGACTAGATTCAGTTCTTTCTTCATTTCAAGGAAATTCTGTGCTATCACATCTTTTCTTTCTTTCTTTTTTGTTGTTGTTCTGTTTGTGGGATTCTCTAAGTCAAGGTCACTAATTATCTTTATCTTGCATAGGTGCAATAGGCTTTTTAATCCACTGATGGCTAACCTCAGTTATCAGTTTATTATATCCTCCAAGCCCTCACAGAAAGAAAAGCATCTTATCTTTGTTTCTTCGGAATGCGAACATAATAGATGCTCAATGAGCAACTATGGAATTAACCTGCACGTGACCTTGTCAGTTAGACTTTAAACTTTATTTTGATAGAAGTGGAGAGTGACTGGAGGTTTTTTGATGAGGAAGGCAGTGGTTGACAAGACCTCACATAGCTTGAAAGTGGGGTGGGCTGGAAGGTGAGGGAGATGCTCATAACAAATGATGGAGAGTAGCAGTGGCCAGAGGTGTTGGTTTAATGGGGAAAGTAGACATGGTGGAGAAACATGAATATTTTTAACTCCTCCAAGGAGACGTCAGACTGGCACCTCTGCGGAGAGAACAGGTGGCTAATGAAAATGGACTGGCCTTTGGTTCCGGGAAAATAACTGGGAAGTTCTTTAGTCCCCTTTCCTTTTGGGATTCTTTCTTCTCAGATGTGCAATTAGTCAGTTGAT
>NW_017731354.1:8613823-8633823 GCF_001890085.2 Hipposideros armiger
GTGTGTGTGTGTGTGTGTGTGTGTGTGTGTGTTTGAATGACTCAATCAATGAAGGCTCTTTATTCCACAATCTCAATCCCATATGACTTTTGTTCTGTGGATATAGAACTGACATCAGCCATATTCAAACACAGCACAGGTTTTTTTAGGGTTCTTTGCAGATCCTTCCTCTATTTCATTCTCTTACTTTTAATGTGTCAGACACATAATGGTTCAACATGTGTGAATAAGATGATGAGCACCGCTCTAGGGGCTGGGGTAGTGCGGGAAGTGCCTACATAAAGAAACAGTATCTGGAAGGCTGACCTCAGGGGTTTATCTCTTTGCCTTCAGACTGGGGAGTTTAGTTTTTCTTTGAGAAAAGCAGTTGCTTTGATGGGTCTTGTTCATATGAGAAATAGAAGCCCCTTTTGTTGAGTGTGTACCCCTTTCCAGGAACTGCGCTATCACTTAATTAAACACATTAATTTAAACTTCATGTCAACACCATGAGATGGGTCCTGTTTCACACTCAGTTTGCAGAACAGTTAACTGAGCTTTAGAGAGGCAGAGTTAACTTGCATGCCCTAGAGCTAGAAAGTGGTAGAACTGAGACGTAAATACAAGCCTGATAATCTCTAAATCTTCTGCTTAATCTCAGATGCCTCTCTGCCACCATCCTACCAAGAGTAATGAACTGAGTATGTTTGTTGTAAGGTGATCTATTCACTGGGGTAAGCTAATTGCTGTAACAAACAACTTCCTAGACTTCAGTGATGTAACATAATAATTGTTTATTTCTCATTCACAACACAGTCTCAAAAAGACCCGCTGTGTGTGTGTGTGTGTGAGCACATGCGCATGTATACTCTGCTCCATGCAGCCATTCAGAGATTTAATGGCTCCACTTAATGGCTCCCCATTCCTTAGGCTTTTAGAGCCATCCACTGGAGTTTCTTCATGTATCTAGCATATGGGGGAAATCTAAGAGTGAGCACAGCTGATGCACATGAGGGTATTTCATGCGCCAGGCCCGGAAGTGGTGTGCATCACTTCTGATCATCTACCTTTGGCCAGCGCTCAGCACATGGCTGCACCGAACTGCAAAGGACACTGGGAAATGCAATCTAACTGTGTGCCTAGGAGGAAAAAAAATATGAGATTTGGTAAACAGAAAGTAACCTCTGCAACAGGAGACAGTGTAGTGTTCCAGAAGTGAGATATAGAGCCAGATTTTAGTTTTCCATGGAATAAAACAAAACAAAACCGGCAGAGGTCTGAGTCAGCCAGAGTAGTAGATAATTAAACAATCATTTATGCAGTAGACTCTCACCTGATCAGAATTTTCTGTTAATGTGCTACTTTGGGGAACATGATATTTTGGTTAAATGAGGGCTAGCCAAGAATTCTTTTGGTTTCAAATCTTACTGCTGAAAATCTTTCCAAGATGTGGTGTTTCACGTCCCTGCCTCAGGAAGTTCAGTGTGGTAAATTCAGCGAATATTTTCTCAGTGACTGAGGATCTCACAGGGCTTCTGGGTTGCCGTTCTGAATAAACATCAGTGTCCAAGGTGCAGGTTTGGGTGTGTGCAAGGGAGAGGGAGCTGACCTGAATCAGCAGTGATCGAAAAAGTCTCCTTTGATTTTTTTGCTCCTAACGTCTATTTTATTTCCTTTTTCTGATTACAAAAATCATTCATAGCCCTGTAGAAATGCTGGAAATAGAGAAAACTAAAAAAGTCACAAAACAAAGTAACTTCTATTTTGACAAGCGAGCCATTAGTAGCATTTTGGGTTATATTTCCTTCATTTTTCTTCCCCCTTTTCTTGCTGTTACTGTCCCTTTGCATATTTATATAATTGACTTGATAGTGTAACTGTAGTTTTATATCTTGTAATTTGTCTTATTAATTATATGAGAATTTCCCTCTGTCATTAACACTGCTTTGAAAATATCATTTTATACTTACCATAATATCCCACTATGAATTCTATGACATTCCCAGATCTTTCTCTGCAATTAGGCTCATCTTTTTTTCATTCAATATTACAAATAGCATGACAATAAATGTAGCTGTACATAAATATGTATTTGTTTCTCTGATTTTTTAAAAGATAACTTCCTAGAAGTGCATTATCAAGTTAATGGGCATAAACATTTGCATGTTTGGTACCCTGACAAGCGTGGAGGATATTTTAATCTTTACTCATTTGCCAAGTGAAAATTGGATTTTATCAATTTTTAACTTAGTTTTTGATACCAAAATTACTTTTTATGTTTATTAGCCATTTACATTCTCAATACCTCATTTATTCCTATCCTTTGCCTATATTTTCTGTTATCTCAATGTTTTTATTGATTTTTATGAGCTGTTTATTCATTAAGGATAACATCTTTGTCATTATTATGGAAAATATTTTCCCATTTGTTTTAAAATTACTGTTATTAGCTTATTAACTTGTCATCTTTTTTTCTCTCCAATGAATAAATAGTTAAGGGACAAATTTCTGGTTAATTGAGAATTCTAATTATTTGACTTCCAGTTGATTCAACAATCCAGATTTTGGGGGGTTTAACTGGGAGATATGTTGCAAGGTTATATGACATTTTCAAATGAAATAATGAAGCTAAAAGGGAACCTGAACTGGTTTCCTTTTCCCTCTCCTATTCAACAGCCATTGACAACTCCCTCCATATTGAGGACAAATTGTTTCTTGGGGCTGAAGGTAAGGTAATTAGAAGGCACCAGAGAGCAACAGAGCTATAATTAACCCCTTTTGATGATGTCAATAAAAAATCACCAGGAATTTCTGGAACAGGCAGTAGCACTTAAATAGCAACCCACCTACCCTACCACCCCCCCACCCCCGCAACAAAATAAATCCTTGTTAAGTAGAAACAGACAAATTTGCAAGACATCAGTGTCTTGATTCAATTCCTAAGACCCATTCTCAGATAGGTGTTGCAGGCCTAGCTTTCAGACACATACTTTTCACCTGGGAACTCCTGAAGCTAGCATAACATTACCTAGTGTGTAATAAAATATATTAAATTGAACACTAGCTTCTTAGAGTATTAATAATGCTACATTAATTAAGGGGCCCAAAGGCAAATAAATTTGAGAATTGCAGGGTTAAACAAAGTTAAACAGGTGTCTTTGTTGCAGGACTTATCAGTGCCTTTGATAGGCTACTATGCTTGTGAATCTCCAAAACAGGGTATTCAACATTTCCACATTTATTTGACCATAGAGCACCCTTTTAAGGATGAATCTTTGAGAATACACTTAGGCAGGACAGTCTTTGAAAAATGCTACCTTAACTCAAACAATGATACTAATTGTGTGTTTTGGGGGCATGGTAACCAGCTAATGGAGGAGATATTTGGTAGCATAAATGAATAATTAGGTAAATAAATCAAGTGCTCACTAGTTGTTACAATGTTTTGCTATTTATCATCCCATATAATCTTCCCAACTCTATGACTCAGGCACTATCACTAATGAAGCTGTGTGGCTAGTGCCTAAGAGGTCTAGGATTGAATCCTGATTCTACTACAGCCTGGGTGACTGTAGGAACTTACTTAACCTCTCTGTGCCTCAGCTATCCCCTCTGTATAGTTTGGATAATAATAGCACCTGCCTCACAGAGTTACGAGTATTAAAGAAAATAGCATTTATACGGCACTTGGAACAGTATATACAGCATATCTTATGGCTTCAATTCATTTTAGTTATTTTTATTCTCATATTACAGCTGAGTCAGCTGAGGCTCCAAGCAGTTTAGTAATCTAATCAATATTGCAATGACAATAAAGGGGAAAGGTTGGCTTTGAACACAAATGGTCTGACTTTATAATTTGTTCTTAAATATTATATTCGTTATGCTCCACTTCTGTGAAGAGCTTGGTATCCTCATAGATCTTGCCATCCAGTCTGTATAAATACAGAGCATGTCTTGTCCAGTGGGGTGGGGATGGGCCCTCTTACTCCGTCTTCTACAGAGCAGAATTCTTAAAGTGGGGACGTTGCCACACCCAGCACTAAATTTCCCAGCACCCCTTGCAACTGCTAGTGGCCATGTGATTAGTTGTCGCCAACTGAGTGCCTCCCTTCTGGGACAGGGTTTTAAATGAATAAGTGTCCTCTTCCTTTCCTCTTCTTGCATTTGAAAAATGGATGGCGATTACTCGGAGGCCCGAGGGGGTGGCGGAGTTATAAGATGGAAGGAGCCTGGGTCTCTCAGTCACCACTTGGAGGAAAAATTCTCTCTGACCAGGTTCACCTGCCAGACTAATAGGTGAGTGCGATCAACATCTATTGTGTGGAGCCATTGAAATGCAGGAGTTTGTTCATCACAGCAGTCAGTGCAGACATGAGTATTCTCAAGTCTCTCCCAATATCCTCTGAGCAGACTCAGATAGCCCCATAGTTCTCATGCAATTATGGCCTGGTTGGGCCATTGTGTAACATTCTGTGTCAGACCCAAAACCCAGATGCTGCCCGGCCTGAGCTTAGGGGTGGGGGGTGGGGGATTACTAACAAATGACCCTGCCTTTGGGGAACCTCTGGACTCTGAAGAGGAGAGAGGAAGCGGGGGAGGGGAGGACACTGGGCTCACAGGCATTTGGAGATGGCTTCTGCTGCCTTTGGACCCTGCGGAGCACAATTTGAGTTTGTCATCAAATGTTTACTGCCATAGTAATGAAGAGCGTTAATAAGGAAAGGAACACAAAACAGCCCTGCATAAAAGCCAGCAATGGTCATAAAGCTGCGTTTGCCACTTCCAATGTTTCCATAGTTGGAAGAAACACTTTTCCTGTACAAAAGATATAACTATATATCTTCTGATTTTATGAGCTGCAGATTACTCTAATTATCATAAAAAAATTACCGCCGCTAATAAAAATTCTATTATAAGTTACTTCTAGTAATCTCTAGGGTGCTACACTTAGCCAAGACAAGGTTGTAATTACATTACACTGCAGGGAGAGTTTGTTTCTCAAAACTTCTGAAACACTAGCTGTGTCTTTTAACACCGTAACAGTTTGGCAGACCCCTCGCCTCTTCTCCCACCTCCTCCCCAGTTTTTGGTCAAAGGTCTCCTTGTTGTTTTCACTTTGCAGGATGTGGTTTGAGCCTAGAATAATGACCCATCTTGGACGCAAATGACGCAAATGAACTTTCAGAGTTACAAATATCTGGGTGGATGTGTCTTCCCCTGGGGAGTCCGGTATGTCAATGGAAGGATGTAATAGAAGGGAAGACCTGACAATCCCCGCCCAAAGGGAAACATGCTTTGCAAAATTGGTGGAAGCTATGGTGTGTTCATGCAAAACACAATGCTTAGTTTTTTTGTTTGACAAGACAACAATTGGTATTTTCCCTTTTATAAGAACTATTTTTTTTGGAACTGTCATCTGTGAGGGTTGATGACTCTTCAATGACCTTAAAAACGCTTGCCAACGATACCAATTCTAACCGGTAATTTTATTACTCTCCCTCCCTTAATTCCTCTGCCTTTGAATTAAATATCAAAACAAGACGCTCTCCTCGCATGACGAATGACGAAGCAGTAAATAACCTCCAAGTCCAAGGAGTTTAGCTAAAGTTGGCCCGCTGGTCATTCTCCTGAATAGGGTTTCAATTGCTTCTGCAAAGGGTGAATCAACATCTTAATGAATGGGCCTAGAAAATGAAATAGCCCGTTTGAGTTGCTTTAAAATAAGCAACTTATTTTGGCAATGACTCGTGGCACATTAACTGCTATCAGTAAGGGGAAAAGTATGTCTCAGAGCTTTTCTGGCTCAGTTTTAAAGAGACACTTTGGAGCTGGGCTGTCGAGGGAGGTTCTGAGTGAGGATTCTTGTGGTCAGCTAGGGTGTGGGGGTGAGTGAGGAGGGATTCTTAGTCAGGGTGCTCCAAATAGTCTTGAACCACAGCTTGACCTCCTGATGGGGAGGCAGTGGGTATACAAATCATTACACGCTGAGATTTCATCCTGGAATAATTTGTTTAGACTTTAATAAATGGACAAAGGAAGCTGGTGGAGAGTTTGCTATATCCCTGCTTCTCCAGGCAATCTTGGGCGGCTGGTTTCTGATCTCAGAAAAAATTTATTTGTAAGAAAACTATGCATGGTCTGTCGCCTCCACGAGAACACAGATCTCATGAGGGCAGGAATTTTGTAACGTTCCTTAATGCATCTTGAATACGTAGCACTGAGAGGAGGTTGTGTCTAACAGATCCTTTAAAGGAATGAATAAATGAAGGAACTGTCAGGAAAAATTGAAAATGAAAATAGACAAAGAAAGATACCTGGGTATCCCATCTATTGTAGCACCCCCTTTCCAGATTACTGGATTCCATAGGATCGTGCCCTTTCATTTCTTTGAGGTAATTGACATACCAACTTTATCCACTGATTCAAGATGGCGGTGGAACAGACATAGCTGCTTAGAGCATTGAGGGCCAAGCCTTATAGAAATGGGGCCAAAGGAAAATTATCTTTGCCCATCAATCTGGATACTTGGCTCCAGCCAGTCGTGGAAATGGTGTTCGATGGCCAGCCCAGCCCCTGGAAGAGGAATGCACTTTGGCACTGGAAACACCTGGAGTGGAACTTCTCCCCCATCCATTGAATATATGACCTTGGGTGAGTTACTTAGCTTCTTTGAGCTTCAAATTCCTCATCTGTAAAATAGGAAAAATACACACACATCCTAGCACAGTGTCAAACAAAATTAAGTCCCTAATCAATCTTGTCCTTCCTTCGGTTTAAAGACGCTCTCACTTCCTGCTGTCGTTCTGCCTATACTGCACCTCACGCCAGCCTAGGTTCATGACCATCCCAAGACACATCTTGCTGTCCATTCAGCTTCCCAAGTATGCAGGTACCTCCTAGGCAAATCATATTTTTGTTTGCAGAGCTTCATGCGGCCAGGGCAAGCGCAGCATACACATCCTGAAGGGAAGCGAGACATGACACAGAAGTCAACAGTATGCTTCGGGGGCCAGAAACACTGGGTTCTTGACCCAGGTTCCCCTCCTCCTAGTTGAGTGGCTTCAGCCAAGTCACATAATTTCTCGGAGTCTCAGTTTTTATCATCTGCAAAGATGGGGATTTCAAGAGAAACTTCCTTGAAAGATATACATGTAATGTGCCTGACACGTAACAGTTGGTCAGTAGTGGCAGCTGAGAAGAAAAATAAGCACAATAAAAAAACTCCCCTTGGTGTTTGGAAATAGGAGAGCTCCCGTGCTATTTCTTCCTCTCTCGTCTTCCACTCCTCATTTTTCCTTGGAAGTTAAAGAAGTAAGATGTCAACTTGGCAAAGAGAGTGCTCTCAGTAGCAGCATCTGGCTCTCTGGTGAGCTTCCCGGTACACATGTTAGGCGCTGTCTCGAGGCCTTTCAGGAAGTACGGCTACTGATGAGGTGTGGGGCTCGGAGATGTCATTTCTAGCAGCTCGGCTTAGACCTGGAGCGAACTGGAAGCAATTTCATCAGCTCAAGCTGAGAAAGCACCTGAACAAACCCCCTGTTTCAGTTGTCTATCGCTGTGTAACAAATCACCCCTAAACTTAGAGGTTTAAAACTGTGATGGCTCGTGATTCTGTGGGTAGGCGATTTGGACAGGTCTCAACTCTGCAGGCATGGCTCATTTCTGCTTCCCTTGGAGTGGCTTGACTGGGGTCGGAGGATCCAAGATGGCCTCATTCCCGGGACCTCGGTGCCAGCTGTCACACAGAGAGTCTGGGTTTTCCTCCACGTGACTTCTCTCAACATTCGATAATGTAAACTGAGTTTCCTCTCGTGATGGCAAGAGTGTTCTGGAAGGATATGCAGGAGATGCAGGGACTCGGAAGGCCTCACCTCAGAAGTCGGACATCACTCGTGCCACATGGAAGTCATGGGGTCACCCAGATTCAAGAGCAGGGGAAACAGCCTCCATCTGTGGGTGGGAGAGGGGTTCACTCACCCTGTAAAAGGGCATTCGGGATGAGAGGGCTTGGTGCAGCCATCTTCAAAGCCATCTACCACAACCCTCCTTGCCGTCACAACACTTCTGTTCCTCCCACATGCAAAGTGCAAACCCTCCGCCTGCACAGATCACAGCCGGTCACATCATTACTTAGAAGTCCAAGATATAGTCATTGAAATGAGGTCCAGATGCAGATAAAACCCAGGAGAAGTTCCCTAGAGAGCTGTAAAATGAAAAGACAAGTTATCTACATTCTTAAAGCCCCTGTACAGTGGTTAAACATGGGGAGGGTACCTACAACAGATATTTCCTTTCCAAAAGGAGAAGCACATGATACTCACTGGTCCACAGCTATTCTTAAATCCAGCTGGGCACACATTGCCAGGGCCTTGCCCTCTGGGGACATGGAATATTAGTTGGTCATGACTGACTTTTTCTCCCTAGAAGACGGTCCCTAATTCCATTTCCTTCCCAGCTTTTGCCTCAGCTCTCTGGGATCTTCACTCTGTCCTGTATGGGGTCCTTCTTTCTCATAAGCATCGGCTTATATACATCTCTCAGCGTGCTTACTGCTTATAGAAAGTTGAGATCCCAGAGGCCTCTTTTCATTTTGAATGGTTCTCGTCCCTTTTGGTGCAAGCCAGGGGGTGCTGTCATCAATACAATTTTCATAAACACTTTGTGGGTTATCTATGAATTTTGATGGTATTTATTATATGCTCCAAAAGCCATACCCATAATTCTTTCTGAGACATGCTTTCGGATAATGTCCTTACAGTTCCTGGTTTTGTCTAGCTAAGAGTTTGCTTGGTTTAAATAGCTTTAAATCTTCCTGAGGCCTTAATAGAGGTCTTATGGCCATGACTTGATCTGATTTGTACCGTGAAGCCGTTCCTTCCTTTGAGAATATTTTTGCCAGCTGGAGAGACTCTTCTGGGACTGCTATATTTTCTCGAAGTTCTGCTTGAAAATGGACTAGCTTCTTCTTTAGCTCTCTTTCCCCGTACTTTCTCATAAACAGCTATAAGAAGGCAGTTGGCACTTTTCATATTCTTCCTGGGGGCCTCCTCAGATTCGGTTTCAGTTCTTTTTTGATCTGTAACAACCACGACCACAACCACCACCACTAACCCTTGCCAAATTCAGCTGGATAGCTCACCAGCCTCCACTGCATCTGGGGCAGCTCAGGTGTAGCAGGAGGACCCGACCTCAAGTGAGCCGAACTGGCTGTGTTCTACGCGAGCAGAGGCGGGAGATGCCGGGCTTGCTAAGGCCTGGGCTCAGACGGCACAGCCTCGCCTCTGCTGCAGTCCCTTGGTCAAAGCCAGTCACAGGGGCCCATCGAGATTCAAGGACAGGGAAAATCAAGTCGACCTCTTAAGTGGAGCAGTATATGGAGACAGAGATGGGAGGAACTAGAGGGAGCCAGCTTTAGAGACCATCTACTGTCTTACTCGGACTGCTGGTAGACCTCGGTGTCAAGTTATAGTCCCTGTATAGACCTGGCACGGGGTAGGCTCTTAGTAAACATCATGAAATGAACAAATACAGGAATGAATAAGCAAGTAAATGAGTGAGTAGATGCATAAATGAATGAATGACTATATGAGTAGATGAATGAGTCAATGGTTAAGTTAATGGGTGAGTGGAATGGATGAACAAATGAACGAGTGAGTGGTGTGAAAAGAAACTCCTCTAAAACAGAGTGGCAAGCCATCCCCCACTTGTGGGGAACAGGGAGTGCAACCTCTTCCCTAGAAACCAGGAGCAATCGCTCCAGGTAGCAAGGCCTCTCAGATTCTCCTCACCCAGCTTTCATTCTTCCACCCTGGAAAAAGGGGGGGCTCGGGTCCTCTGCCCTCACCTGAGTAGGCTGGATAGACGAAATACCTTTCTAGCTCCCCAATTTGGCAAGGCTGACTCTTGACAAGATTGTTATTGGGCATCACAAACCCAAATACCCCAACGGCCATAATATAGTCATGCGACGTAGACCATGTGGCTATCTTGCTACATGGACTGAAGACGCAGAGTCTCCAGAATTTCCCATTTCCCAAAATAAATGGGAAATCCGGGTTTTTATATGAAATCTCTCCATCTCCCAGTGTTGGCAATAGTATTGTTCAGGATAGGTGAAGTTATGCTGTGGTAACAAAGAAGCCCCAAATATCAGTGTCTTGAAGCAATGAAAATTTATTTCTTGTTCACTCTACATTTCATCGGAGATATGCTGGGGCTCTGCTCTGTCGTCTTCACTCAGGGACTCAGGGTGAGGCTATTTCTCTGCTAATTTCTCTCTCTCCCCCACATCTCCTTGCTCTCTGCATCTCTACTTGCCAAGGCAGAGAAATGTTGAGATGGTGAGTCAGTCTCTGATTCTTCAAGTATCTGCCAGAAGTGATACTCCCTTTGCTCACATTTCATTGGTCAAAGCAAGTCACATGACCACCCCTAACTTTGCAAGGTCAGGGAAGGACAGCCTTACATGTGCCAAGAAGTACTGGACATTTTTGGTGAGTAGAAGTAATGATTACTGTCACAACGAATACATTTTTGGAAAGTACCATTCAGGCCAGAACTGGTCAATAAGATGTGAGCTTCTGAGTTCAGGAGTGGAAGGTGCAATGGGCAATTCATCTCTCCTCTCCACCATTCTCTTTGGCTCCTGTCTCCCTTCTACTGCCCTCTGACCTCACTGGTCAGGCTACCTCAGCTGAAAGCAGCTTTAGGGTAGTTCAGGGTTTCTTAACCAGGACACTACTGACATTTTAAGCTGGGTGATTCTTGGTTGTGGAGGTTGTCCTATGCATTAGAAGATGTTTAGCAGCAACACTGGCACCCACCCACTAGATGCCAGTAGCACCTCCTCCTCCCAGATGTGACAACAAAAAAATGTCTCCAGGGCCGGCTGAGTGGCGCGTTGGTTAAGACCTGGCCTGGGACGCCAGAGGGCCCCGGTTCGGATCTCACATATGAGGGCCAGTGACACTGCCCTCTACAGCTAAGATGCTGAACAACAGCTCAACCTGGAGCTGGGCTGCCGTCGACGGTGTAGGCTGCAGCCCCTGTGGCAGTGGGTTGCCATGGGCTACCGTGTGTAGCCAGCAGCTGCAGTGAGCGGCCGTCCAGAAGCCGGTGACTAACCTGTCTCGCCCGGGAAGAGCGCAATGTCGGTGCCAAGTTGGGCCAGTGAAGCAACGTCCTCCACAACTAGACTGAAGAACAAAAGGACAGCAACTTGTCTGTTCCCCTTCCCACAATTCCCCAATAAAAATCTTTAAAAAAAAAAAGTCTCCAAACATTGCCAGACGCCTCTGGGCGTGGGGTGGGCAAAATTGTCCCTGGTTTCGATCCACTGTGACAGTGGACAGGCTGCTGGGCTTTAAGATCTTAGACAGGTCATTAGCCGTGTGAGCCCACAACAATGTGCTTAACGAGGCTCGGTGATCTCATCTGTAACATGCGGGTACTATTGGGAGTCTTCCCCCATGAATAAGATTTTGTGAGGCTAGAACAAGATTTGAATATGAAGAACTTGTGCAACCTGTCCTATTAGGGCGTAGAGGTCTGCGTGTTATGATCTGGCCTGGGCAGAGCTCCATGCCCAAGGCCTTTCCTCCAGATGGAAATTACCTGAGGTCTCTGTCAGCTATCAGTGGTCAGTAAATAACATTCACCATCCGAGTCACTCCAGTTGCTGCTGACTGGGCGCTTAGAACACTCCTGACAGCATGCTGCGATTGATAGTATCTCAAGAAATGCTCACAACACCCCCAAAAGGTAGGGAGTCCTGTCCCTGTTTATGGTGATGAAGTGGCGCTTCAGGAGGGTGAAGAGAGCTGTTCGAGCTACGAGGTGGTAGAGCAAACCAGACAGGTGACTCCCCCAGGTGGCATCTCTTCAAGAGTGTCATGAGAACAGCGCCTCCTTGGCAGATGGGACAGAGAGGGAGCAATGTGCTGAAGGTGTGGAGATGCCTGCCCAGCCCTCGTTCTGCCATCAGCTGCCCCGCAGCCTGGGCGCACAGCATAACTACCATTATACCAACAACCGCTTCCATTTACTGAGCACTCACTCCGTGAAGAGCCCTGCCTGAGTGATCTCATTCAATCCTCACACACAGGCTAGGAGGTCAGTACTACTACAGCCCCATTTCACAGATGAGAACCCAGAGGCCCAGAGCGGGAAACAGCTAGCCCATAAGGGAGTGGGACAGCCATGGGTGCAACCCAAATCTGTGCCTCTCGGGTCCAGTCTTTGCATTTACACCCACAACTACTCTGTGCTACCCTTCCCCAGAGGTCAGGGTCCAAGGGACCCAGTATGTGTACCATCCCTGCTCTGCCTTCCTTCCCTGGCGCCCACGCGAGGTGGGTTCCAGGGTGATTCTCTTGGGCCTGCTCTGGCCCTGGCTGCAGTCTCAGCAGGCAAACCCCCAGCTCCCCTCCTCGCAGACAATGCTTTGGGCTCTCCCGATGCTTTATTTCTTGCTCTGAGAGCTCCACTGTAGCCCAGGAGGTGGCTGTCAGGTACATAAACTAGGTGTTGGATAGAATTACAGTGCTCATTCACTAAAAATTAATGGCAGCCAGCGGTCACCCCGCCCTGGCTGGCCTGGTTTCTTGGGCAGTCGCCTCACAGTCCAGCCTACACCCTACCACCCAGCGAGGACTCATGCTGCCACCGAGAAAAAAAAATAACTGTGTGACGCCCATTAGGAAGGAAGGAACCGTGTGACTGAGCAGTCTGCTCGGGCGATGAATAGGTTTTCTCAGCACACAGATAAACAGTTTATAGTTCTAAATCCTGTGTTTGATTTTCACATCTGCTCTCACTCTTGAGATTGGCACTGAAGGCAGCCAACCTTGCCCTTTCAGAGTGGCAGTTGGGACCTGAGATCGGCTCTCCCCCACAGCCCCCTCCCACAAGGCCCTAGCTATGGGGTTGCCTTTTCGCGTTGTTGCTATTGGAAATTTTTTATCTCAGGGAAGGAAGGTTGTTCAAAAAGGGAGATTTCTATTTCTTGATTCAACAAAGACTTATCGAGAGCCTACTATGTGCCAAGTGACTCCCCACTGGGTTCACTTGATGACAGCAGTTCGGTGTGGTGGAAAACTCCTCCTAGACATGTATGACAACACAGTGTCATGGATGGTGGGCACGGGACAAGCCTGGTTAAAAGGAGCTACTCTTCCAGATAACAGGCTCCCAAATGAAACTCATGCTGGCGTTTTTTTGTTTGTTTGTTTTGTTATTTGTTTTTTTAAACTCACACCTTTTGAAGTATGTGCAAGGACAAGTTTTCAGATGACCAAATCTAAGAGTTATATTGTGAGTTTCCATACGGTTTTATTTATTTCTGTCAATTGATTTTTTTTAATTATTAAGACAATTTATTTACGGCAGTGTTGGTTCACTGCAGAATTGAGGGGAGGGTGCAGAGATGGCCCATGCACACCCTGCCCCCACACATGGATAGCCTTCCCCAACTCTCAATATCCCTCCCTGGTGTGGTTATGTTAGTTACAAGTGATGAACCTACACTGACACATCATTATCACCCAAACTCCATCGTTTACACGATGGTTCACTCTTACTGCTGTATAGTCTATGGGTTTAGACAAATATATAACGACAGGTGTCGGTCATTATGTTAACATACAGAGTATTTTCGCTGCCCTAAAAGTCCTCTGTGCTCTGCCTAGTCATCCCAGTAACCTTGCCCACTAACCCCAGAAAACCGCTGATCTTTTTACTATCCACATAGTTTTGCCTTCTCCCACATAATTGGAATTGTACAGTATATAGCCTTTTCAGAGTGGCTTCTTTAACTTAGCAACATGTCTTTAAGATTCTTCCATGTCTTTCCAAGAAAGACAGCTCCTTTGTTTTTAGTGCTGAATAATATCCCATTGTCTAGATGCACCACAGTTTATTTACCCCTCGTCTACTGAAGGGCATCTTGGTCGCTTCTAAGTCTTGGCAATTATGAATAAAGCTGCTAGAAACATCCACGTGCAGGTTTTTGTGTGGACATAGGTTTTCATGTCCTTCAGGTAACTACCAAGAAGTGTGATTGCTGGATCATTTGGTAAGGGTGCGTTTAGTTTTGTAAGAAACCACCAAACGGCCTTCCAAAGTGGCTGCGCCATGTTGCCTTCTCACCAGCGATGATGAGACTTCCTGTTGCTCCACGTCCCCGCCAGCATTTCGTGGTATCAGTGTTCCAGATTTTGACCATTCTAATGGGCACGTAGTAGAATTTCACTGAGGTTTTCACTTACGCTTCCAGGATGACGTATGAGGTGGAGCATCTTTTCACACGTTTATTTGCCATCTGTATATCTTCTTTGGTGAGGTGTCTGCTAAGGTCTTTGGCTCATTTTTAACCAGGGGGTTTGCTTCTATTAGGGTTTTAGTCTTAGGATTGGCTGTTTGACCTTGAGCAGGTCAAAACGCCCTGCTCAGACCTTGTCCTGTCAGATTCCTCACCTGTGTAATGGGAGAAGAGCTACGCTGGTGTGTTTGTTTTCCTTGAAGAAGAACTCTTTTCTGCAGCCAAAGTTGTATCTGGAAACCCAATCTCTAAACAGATGAAAAGGTGCAGTTTTGGGAGTGGGAGCTGGGACCCCAACTCTTAAGCCTGCTCATTCCTGAGAATCTCCAGGGAAATGTAAGTCCCTGTGGTGTTCTGTGACACCCCCTGGAAGAGGTAATGTCCAAGCTTCCTCCTAGCTCTGATTTGGAGAGGTCCAAAGTGAAGGATAGAAGAAGGGTTTGCGATCACTAATTTTCCATGTAGGAAATGGCGTGGAATCTATCTGTTACAATTTCCACTCCATTCAAAGTCAGGTAGAAGGAGGACTTGGCTGGTTCCCAGAATCCAGGGGCCTCCGTGAAGCCGAGCCAGACTGAACCACCAAACCACAGGAGGGGCGGAAATACACCTGGGCCCCAGGACTTTCTCGCTCTATCTCTTGTCTTGGATTCTGCTTGGCAAACCCATTCTCTCTCTCTAGGTACCTTCTTCAACACGTGGTGGAAAATGGACACTGACAGATCTAGACCTCTCATTCTACCCCCAGAGGCAGTATGCCTCTTTTTCCTGCTCCCACCTTGAAAATCCCAAGGAGGGTCTATGATTGGTCCATTCTGGGTCAGGTGCCCACTTCTGGACCAAGCAAGTATGAAGCGGGGGAGGGAGTAAGGTCATACAAAAAAATTATTCCCCTTGTCTCAGGCTTTGAAACACTGTGGCACATTGATTCTCAACCTTCAGTTTGCAGAGGAATACCCGCGGGCTGGTGCAGAGCTGCACTCCCAGGCCACAATCCCAGAGGGCTTTGCTTGGGTAGGTCTGATGTAGGGCCCAGTAATCTTCATTTTTTTAAGAAGCTCAGTACATTAGAATCTCACAGGTCCTCAGACGGCACCTTGAGAAAGGTGGCAGTAAAGAAATCTGGTCTCACAGGAGTCAGGCCGGGAGGGGTGGGAGTAGGGGTGTGGGGGGGTGATGAAACACTCAGGACCCAAGGCATCCTGCTTAGGGGAAAAGCTAAAGTAACAGGGGGGGGGCTCCCACCTGAGGCTGCTGCTACCCACAGAGACCACCCACCCTCTCCATGCACGGGGGGGGGATCACAAGGGAGCTTGGCTGCCGGAGGGGTGAAGGTGGGGACATCGGGGCTGCCTTCAGTCATCTGTTTATTTGCGTATTGCCTTTCTCCCCAACAGGACTGTAGGTCCCATGAGGGCAGGGACTATGTCTACTATAGAACCAGATACGTGGAGGAAGGTCAGTTGATTGTTCATGAATGATAATGTGGGAACAAGTAAGTGAATAAAGGCTCCATTGCCAGAGCTTTATGTCCCCGGTCCCCATTTACCCTTCATCTAAGGCTGAGCATTTAATTGCACTGATGGGCCTGTGTATAGTCGGGGGACCCCCTTAATTCTGCTCTCCCCACAGTTTAATCAGAGATGAGACTATCTCTAAATCCCTGTGAGCCTTCCAACACCTTCTCTGTACAAAGTTGGCATGACACTCTGACCTGGGGGAGACATTAATCAAGGGAGGAAATGTGACCTCCCACCCCCACTACTGGGTCCCCAGCACAGTGGGGTCCAATGATGCTGCTGGTTGGCCAGAGCTGCCAGTCCTCCTAGGAGGTGGTGAAATGACCCCTCTTCCAGAAACAGAATGGCCAGGTCTTGGGACCTCAGATGGACCAGAGGCAGCGGCTTGGGAGGCACTCTGAGGGTAATGATGAGGTTTATTTACATAACTTCAGAAATAGGAGGCTGCAAAAGTAACTGAAGATGAGATATTAGAGATGAAACAGATGGGTGCACAAGGCTCCACCAGTAGAAAATATAGGGCAGCTGCCAGATGCTCACTCCACAACTCAGTGGCTTCTCAGAGAGGCCTGGGCCCCAGCCAGCCGGTGACACCGCAGCGCAGGCGGCAGGGGGAAGCGAGGAGAGGAGACAGGGGGACAGAATGCGGCAGGACCCAAGACTACAGGCCTTCCTCTCCCAATCACACTGTGAGTGCCTCTGAAACGGGGGCTGTAGCCAGTTTTGTGTCCCTAACGTGGGACTGATAGAGTAGGGTTTATACAAATATCAAATAAGTGAATCGATCAACCAATGAATAAATCTCACAGGCGTTTTTCCTCCTCTTCCAGGACTGAGACAGGAGTGCAGCACCTGCCCACCAGTGTTGACCTCCTGGCTTCTAAGGGGTTCATGCTTTTCACAGTAGGGCTTGGTCAATCACAGCTCTCTCCTCTCCTGTGCAGGTGAGGAAGGTGTCTGTGAGCTGTGGGCTCCCAGGAGGCTGACACCCTCTGCCTGAACGCACCCTTCCTCACTGTGTGACACTGGCCAATGATGTACCTTCTCTGAGTCTCAGGCTTCTCTGTAAAATGGGACAATAATAACCATCTCGCTGTGAGGATTCAATGAACATTGTAGGTAAAGTGTTATTGCTACCATCCTCATTGTCATCATCTGAGGATACAGAGACAGGGCAGACAACCAGCTGAAAGTGGCAGAACGCTGAGTGAAGAGTGAGGGTGCAGATGTGAAGAGATCTGAGGTCTGGGGTTTAGTTTTTGTGCCCAGGACACAGAAAAACTCATAAAGCCAAACTCTCCATTCTGTGTAAATAGAGACGCCACGTTCCTTCCTGAGAGGTGTTTCTTGGGCTCCTGGGAATTCCATGGTGACACAGTGAAGCCAGTGCTGGGGCCAGATTCCACAGGACGCCGCCACGACTCCCAGTGCCCTCCCCTGTGGTTTGGATCCTTGGAGGACCCAGAGTGACACTTGCTAGATTTTTCTAGTCTCCCTCCAGTATACCTATGGTCTTGTTTATTCCGAGGGAGCAGTACCTCCTGGGACAACAGCATACAGTTACTTGGTTTCTGTCCTTATCTGAGCAGAGGGCATTTCCTCAAGTCTTTTGTTACTTACTCTTAAAAAAGGAATGTCCTTTCCCTGCTGAGGCCATTTGCTTTGCAGACATCCAGCTCGGAGTTTCTCAAAACTGTCGGCCCTTCACAAGGAAGCAGCAAGCAGTCTGTACTCCCACACCTACCCAATGAAATCTGTGAAGCTGCCCATGGGGGCTTCAGCAATGCTTTGCAGGGAGTATTCTTTGCATGATGTCTAGGAAACGCTCTTCTGGGAAACGGTGGCGTCTTCCCGGGAGAGGGCCTGAGTAGGGTGTGCTGGCCTCTGGGGCACCAGCCAGCTCCCCGTCCGCTGTAATCTCAGGGACCCTTGGCCTGTGAATGGTTCCAAAGCTTCTGATTTGATTTCTTCTACCCTGCAGGGGACAGCATTGGGCAAAGAACTGTGGAATCCGTGTGATAAAAGAAGAAACATTTGCTTCCAATTATCCAAATTATTGTTTGCTAATTGAAGTACAAAGGGGGTCTTTTTTTCTCCTTTGGTTGGTATAAGCATCCCTTCCCTTAAATCTCTTTGATTGAGCAAAAATGCTTTTGGAGTGTTTACTTTAATCCATACATCATTTTCCTGATTAGTAGTTGTTAGTAATGTCCTTGTTCACCGAGGCAAGCTTTAACCAGACAGCAGTTTGTCATAAAGCTGCAGAAACTGATACGGTTACATGGGCACCACTGCCTTTTGTCACGTTGGCTGCGTTATTTTTCTTGACATGGATAGCGGTTTCGGAGACAAAAAATGTATCTACCACTATGCCATGCTCATACACACTTGCTCATAGAGATAAGTGTTGTTTTAGGTTGGGTTTTCTGAAAATAGACTCTGAGATGGAGATTTGAGGCAGGACACGCTCTCAGAAACAACACCTGTTGGGGGGCGTGGAACATGGGAGGCGTTGGGAAGGGTTATAGTTGCAGAGACCACATCCTATGCTGTGGGCAGCATCCTTGAGAGATGTCCCAAATTGGGACAAAGAGGGTGGGCTGTTGTGCCCCAACACTGACCAGTCTTTGGATATGAGCTGCCAGGGAGAGTATGTAACCAGGGAGAGAGGATAGGAAGCACCGAATCCCCAGAGCGAAGCCACGGTGAGCCGTTAGCAGCCATCACTCCAGAATCCGGTGGGAAAGGAGTGCCTCAGTCCGCAATGGGCATCTGGTAGCACGCCATAGCATCCATGACACCCACACTTACGCACACACACTTTAAAAGCAAAATGTAGATTGACGCATGTTATTTTTGAAGACACGTATCAAAAGCCCATGGGAACCTTTGTCAGCTTCTGCAGCTCAGATGGTGTGGTCCTACCCTCCTTCTAGAATGGAGCTCTGCAAAGTCTACGGTAGCTTTGTTTATTCTGGGCAGATGCAAAGAAGTTATCTCTGAACTTCTGCCAGCGATCAAAGGAACTGATGGTGTAGAACAGTTCCACGGGCCATCTCCTCCCTGCCCGCCATCTATCATCCCAAGCCCCAACCTCCTTTCTGAGTGATGACTGCACCCTAAACACATAAAATTAATCACCACTCGCGGCCAGCCAGGTGTCTTGCCTCCAGAAATGATCTCACTGCAGCAAAAGCACAGCTCGAATCTGATCATGTCTCATAATTTCATATAAAGAGCACTGTAGCATCATAGGAGAGCCCCCGACACGTCTGCAAAGTTCTGAGAGGCGAGGAGCCAGCACTGGCTTCGTGCAGATGCCGCGGTGGCGGGTTGTTGCAGGTAAGGACCCTGTTTCAGGTAAGGAAGTCACACCTTGACTCAAAGCCGTGCTAATTAATTCGCCAGCTTCCAACAAAGGAGAATGCTTGTCGGGCAGAATTCGGTGCCCACACAGAACAGCTCTGTTCTAGGATTACCACGATGGCTTTGCAGAAGCCAGGCACAGGCTGGGGAGAGGCCCTCCACCCACACGCTGAGCAGATTATTACATGATCCAATGAAGCTCTGATTTTGAAATTCCATATGACAAGTCCTGCTTCGCCGTGGCTAATGGCGGCCGTCCCTTGTACCCTGTATGTATATGTTAACTATGTGGCCCTCTGGCAATGTCCTGTACGTTTCAATCAATCAGAAGCCCCATTTGCCAGCTCCGTGCGGAGTTCAGTGCTTCTGAGGGTTTGGCAGTGAGAAAACAATCACGGAGATAGATATAAAAATGATTGTCTTAATCTAATCACGTGGCATTTCCAGTCTCTAGATCCGAGAAGGAAACACAGCCTAGCAATACAGAATGCAAGGTCTGCGAACGCCAGGCAGGTTTTCACCAACGAGCTTGACCTCCGTTTTAGATCAGCGGCAAATCCTTATAACTTGGCTCTAATTGAGAGCTTAGCTGTTGCTATTAGATTCCTTTTCAGAAACAATACTGCCGACATGGCTCCCCTTACTGAGAACGTTCTCCCTCTCCATCAGAGGCTATCCGAATGGATGAGAATTAAGGCAAGCACTTTATAAAATAACGCTCCCCAAAGACAGGTTGACGTGTTTGATTAAAAGAAGCCTCAGAGAGAGCAGAGCCTGTGAATAACATAAAGCCATCCTGCTTTACAGCTCCACTC